>NC_045792.1:37674784-37974784 GCF_009873245.2 Balaenoptera musculus
ACCCATCCCCCTGCAGTGGAAGCACAGAGTCCCAACCACTGGACTGCCAGGGAAGTCCCCTGTATTTGTTTTATAAACTAAATTATTTCCTTTTTACATTTCTAAGGATCCTAGGAGGTATGCGGCCGGGCTACCATCTATATAAAATAAATAATCTAGATACACATTAATCTTCAGATATTGAGCATCCAAAGGAAACACTCTGATTCTGTAAGTGTAACTCTGTGCTCAAATCAAAACTTCTCAGAATTTGCTGGGTACAATTACAGTGATCCTTCAGTGCTCCAGACAAATGTCTTCTCTACGGGTCTCAGATGGTTGCTTTTACTGTGAAACCGCCTCCATGTTTCTTTCAATTGGAGCCACAGGTACTAGTTGAGAATAAGTACCCTTACATTTCAGTTACTCTTCCATTTTACCCTTATTCTTGGTATCCCCAGTAACACAGAAATTCTTCCTCTAAGGAAACTTGACAATTCTGACAATTGAAGAAAAGAATTTTTATCAGAATGATTAGACTTGATGGATTTCTGGATATTAGGAGTCTTTCAAAAATAATTCCACTAAGCTTTCATGGGGTGTGTGTGTGTGTGTGTGTGTGTGAGTGTGTTTTAAACTGGGGAAGGTAAGAAGTGAGGTATGTTTAATAAGTCCTCTCACTGTGGCCATTGTCCCGATTGCTTATTGTACAGATTGCTCAACAATTTCAGGACAGCAGGAAAGCCTTCTTGTATTTCATGTTCCGTGCATATTTCAAAGCTATTCTTTCAAATGAGGATTGTTGACAGAATGCCTCAGACGTTAGCCATTGTTTCCACTGACAGCCAATATCTAAATGCTGTGTTTAATAAATTTCTTCTCACATTAGAAAGTCTACTTACCGTTTATTGAAAATAATTATAACCATCATATTTGATGGCTAAATAAATTCTATTGCATGGAGATATGTGACTCAACTTTCCCCCTATTATTGGACAGTTATTTTGTTTTTTACTTTTCCACAAGTTTTACTAATCCCTTATAAATATCCTATATTTCAGTACCTAGATCAGTATATTTGGTAAAATATTAGTGAAATAATGAAATTCTTTGGGTTAGTTATCTAGAAATGGAATTACTGCATTGCAAGATTTAAACATTTAAAATCCTTAACATGTATTGCCAAAACTTTCCAGAAACATATCACTTTACATCCTCACCGTTAACTTGACTCTGAAAAAAAATCTTTAATAATTTGGTAAGAAAATTATTGTGAAAAATGTTGGTGAAAAAGTGTAGCTCCAGGTTTAATCTATACTTCTTAGATTACAACTAAGATTGACTTGTTTTTCTTCAGTGAATGCTAGCCATTTGTATTGCTTCATATCCTTTGCCCATTTTTCTCCAATATGATTCTAGTGTTTTTTCTCATCGACTTACATGAACATTTTATATATTACGTGACTATTCTGCATATTTTACACAGTATATGAACATTTTACTTGCTCATGTGAATATTTTCCATATTAAACCCTTTGTTTAATATGTTCATAGATTTTTCCCAGTTTGCCATTTCTTTAATTTATATTTAATTTTAATTTTAAATGTTTTTCGCATATATTTCAGTTTAATATATTAAAATGTGGAGTCGGTCTTTTCCTTTGTAATGCCTTTCATGGCCTTTATGTTTAGAAAGTTAGAAAGTTATTTGCCCATCCAGAGACAGATAAATATTCTCTTATGGGGTTTTTCCTTTTTATATGTTAATTGTACTTTTAATTTTGATTTTAATTATACCTTTAATTCTAACTGGGGTTTTGGGGTTTGTTTTATTAATTTTTTTTATTGTTTTGGGAGTATGGTACGAGGAATAAGGGAGATGTAAGTATGATTCCTAGGCCTAGTGTGCTGTCTTCCTCTCTATTAGTTTATAGGAGTTTTTCTTTGTCCCAGTGCTCTTAAATGTTTTCCGTCTCAAAATTCTGGTTCTTTAGTTTTATGAAAACTTTTTAGTTACTTCTTTGACAACTTCCTCTAGTTTTCCCCTCTGTACATTAACTCCTGTATTTGGATATCAGAACTCATGGACCGGACCTCCAATTTTTGTGACTTTTCTTCTTCCAATTTTCTCTCCCTTTATCACTATGCTTTACCTTCTGAAATTTTTTCTCATCTTTATCTTGTAAACCTGCTTCTATTGTCTTTTTCATTTCTCCTATCAAACTTCTAATTTTAACAGCTCATTTCTGTCCCCTTAGCTTTTTCAAGTGTACATAGCTTCCTTTTCTGCTCCTCATCATTGTCTTATTTTTGTTTCACAGGTGCACTTATTTCATCTCTCAGAAAATACTAAAACCCAGACCCATATTGAGAAAGCAAGCTTCATGTAATAATCTTTATGTTTAAAATTGACATTGCAATCTAGTGTTTCTGTTGTGTTCTATTTTGTTCCCCTTTAAAAAATATGCTGCTGGTAACCCACAAAGTTGTTTCTATGACCCACGAATCGCTCATGTCCTGCAGTTGGAAAGAAATATTATATAAATCATGTTGAGGCTTTTGATCTTTCAATGGTGGAGACACAATCACATTTGCTTTCTGGGCAGAAATGGGCAGACTGGAGTGGCCCAGAATGAATGAAGGAAAACATGTATAAAGATCCAGATGAGAGATGGTAGCTTGGAGTTGGGTGGTGGTTGAGACAGAAGCAGAGTGCCTACTAGGGTGCCTTCACTCACATCTTCTTATTTAATCTTATTTCCTCAGTGTGCCACGTGGGGAACTGGACCAGAGCAATCAGATGCTTGTCCAAGATGGCATAATCAGTGAGTCCTGAGCCAGATTTGAGCCAGGCCCGTCTGCTTCCTAAGCCTGGCCTTTCCTCTAATCAAAGCAAATCCATGATGTGAGCCTATATAATAGGAGAGAAATTGTCAGAAGAGCACATTTTGGAGCTTAAGAACCAATTCCTTGGAGGCTTCAATACCTGAAAAGGTTGACTATGTTTGGCCCCTGAAATGAAACCTAAATTTATTTCTTAATTAAAAAAAAAAAAAGACACATACAGTGTGATGTCACAGTAACAACTAGACTTGGAATCCCCTTTGATCTGGAGTTGATGACCCTGGTCACGTGGTACTTGTCCCTCAGGCAGGTCACCCTTGCCCTTGTACACCTCTGCCATGTCCTCCATGGCAGGCTGTGAGGATTATGGTTTTCATGGGATTTTTTAATATTTATATTACTATCTAGGATTATACATGTTCCCCAATGTCGATTCATGTTGTCAACTCTAAACACAATTAAACAACTAGAAATCAATCCCTCTCTTTCTCATGTTCTTTATACATGCTCTATTATGCTGCTTGTCATGTAAGGGTATTAATCATTCCTCTGTCTGTCTTCTCTACTAGATCATGTACTCCCGGAGACAGGGTGGTCCTTTCCTAGTCTCTGGGTCCCATTGGCTACCACAGAGTCTGCAGTAATAGATGTCAAATTTGATAATTATGTTGTGTTTGAAAAAATGCAGAATATAGAAATAAATTCTCAGTTTTTATGACTAAAGCATTTATATGATTTTCATTCACTGTTTTTCAAACTTTCTTGATCCCTGCCCCCCCCCTTTGATAAGCAAAACTATCTCTGCCACTACTCCCCCACCCCCTTCGGCAAATTCTAGTTTTTCCCCAGACCCCTGTCAGTGACCAACACGCACATAACACAGAACATTTGCACATCCCACAGCCAGGGCGATTTTGTCTACTTTAGTTCCTTTTAGTTTATAGTACAAACAAGAGAGCTTTTTTTTGTTTGCCTGCTTTCCAAAGATAAGTTATATGATGATATTGAGTTTACTTTTGCAAATTACAAACGTCCTCACCCCAAGATTTTAGAACACAGTATCTCATGGGAGTACCTTGATCTAATTAAAGTTTTTACTGACAGCTCATTCTAGGGGAAGCCTGTCTTTCACAGCATCTTCATGAGTGAAAATTCACTGTCTCTATTATTTGATCACCTCTGGTCCCTTTTCTTTGCCACTGACTCTCTTCTCCTGGGGACGAGGTTTCAAACCAGATCCTCTCAGGCCTCTGCACTCACACCCATGCCAATCCAACATCTGTCGGTAGCTGTCAGCAAAGACCTGAAGGGGAAGAATAATGGCTGATGTGGAATAAAATGACATTCTACTTGGATTTCAGTGGTTTGGTTAATTCTGTTCCAAGCTGTTTGAAGACATGAGTCAAACTAGACCCGTCTCCAGCCCTGCAGTCCTCACCACCTCATCTCTCATACCCAGTATTTCATCACTTCATCCCCGCCAATCCATTCTGCAGCTTCAGTGACTTCCTAAAATAAATGTGATGACATCATCTTACTCTTACAGTCCGTCAATCGCTCCCCATTTGCCTTAGGATGAAACCCTGCTCCCTACCCGACCCCCAAAACCACTGAGATCTGATCCCTCCCTCTTGGGCCTCACCTCTGGCCTGTGCCACCTGGCCGTCTATGCTCTGAGCAGTGCTATTCAACTTCTTGCACTTTCTACCACAGACAGTGCTCTCTCTTGTCCCTGAGACTGCATCATAAAATACTTCCCTTGGCCGGAAATTCTCACCTTGTATTCCCATCCCTTCATGTCTTTCATTTAGCTTTTTTTTTTTTTTTTAAACACAATCCAGCTAAACATTAGTTCCTCAAGTCATCATCCTCTTAACAAGCATGTCCTCAGTCACCCCTTGCCCTCCTCCTGCCCTACGTGATGTTAAGGGGCCTTTCTGATTGTGCTCTTTTTTTTTTTGCAGCTTTTGGGATCTTAGTTCCCTGACCAGGGATCGAACCCAGTCCCCCTACAGTGGAAGCACGGAGTCCTAATCACTGGACCACCAGGGAATTCCCTGACTGTGCCTATTAATCCCAGTATTTCCCCTGTATCTAATTGATACCTTTCCCCTTAGACGTAAACATAGTGCCTGCTATACAGTAAGTATTCAATGCATTGAGTAAATAAATGAATAAAAGAAAGGGAAAAATACCCTTCCATGAAATTTCATTTGGAGTCTCATGGCTCTAGTTCATTCATTCATTTTCTAAATGTTTTTAAAACATCTACCATGAGCACTGGCTAGATGCCGAGTGTTCAGGGAGGAACGAGGTTAGACTTCATCCCTCTCTCATGCCAGCACCTCACAGGGCTCCATGGGTAACCAGAAAAGAAAGCAGAAGTCAACTGATGCTCTGCCTTAGACAGGGAAGGGCAACGCTGGGGAACTTTCCCGCCACGAGTGAGTTCTGTAACGTAGACTTCATGCTGTGTCACCTCTAGCCCAGGGCAAGACAGATATAGAACTCTGTACCACAGAACTTGAAATAGGTAGGGAAGACAGACAGACAGACAGACAAGGAGTTCCGATACAGTGTGAGAAGTGCTCTTTAAGAGAGCTATGTGCTATGAGGGCAGGGAAGGGTCGCTGAAGCTAATCTGAGGAGAAGTAGCTCTGGAAAGACAGTAGCAATGGGGTAAAATCATACTTAATAATGAGATATGGTGAAACTGTGGCTTGTAAACTGGAATAATGATTAAATTTCCAGGTCCCTGAAGCTACTTCTTAGTCACTCCTCTCTGTTGATTGTCAGACACTTGTATGAAATTGACAGGTAAGGAGGAAATTAACCCCATTTGGATTATGAGGAGAGGCAAGGAGGCTGAGGAGTAGCTCCTATTTGGGTGAGGATGTCTGACTTATTTTCCTAATCATGACTAAACCTAGGAAAGCATACCAGGCTCAACCCTCAAGTGAGAAGCAGAAGACCTCAGAGTCCAAAGTGGTGGTTGACACCCAAGCCCACAGGAGGCTGACTCACGCTGTCCTGAAACTGTGGACAGAACTGTCTTCTTTCTAGCAAAGCTGCACCCTGGATGGTGTCTAGAAGTACCGCTAGACAACCGCAGTCCTCATAGAAGGAGCCATGTGTCCACAGACGCGCTCTCACCCCATGAGCTTGCACTAAAACAGACACATGGTCCATAGAACTCCTGAGCACTTCCGGATTGCTCAGCTTTGGGATATTGGTCCAGATGTTAGGGGACAACTGCAGACAGGAATAACTTTGAGTCTCCTCATGCAGAGAAACATTTAAAATAACTTTTCTGAAACTTTTTTTTTTCGGCTTTCCTTATCTGCAGGGAGAAGAGTGTAGTGGTTATGAGTTGGGCCCTGGAGTTCGACTGTCTGGGTGCAAATGCAGTGTGATCCTGGGCACATTGTGGAACCTCTCTATACCTCAGTTTTCTCATCTACAAAATGAGGATAAGGATAGAACCTACCTCCTAGAGTTGTTTTAATTATGACAACGTGCATTAATATACCAGGTTTCATTGATTCTGAGACATGCATTTTTCACATTTTAACATGTCTGAAATTGAGGTGCAATTTACAGTCAAGAGCATAGCATAGTTTAGTTGCCTCAGTGGTATGAAAAATAATGGTGTAGCTTATGTTCAGTGGAACCTTAGATGTGATGAAATTCAGGATACAAAGAGCTTAGAAAAATACATAGCACATAAACAGTACTAAATGAATATTTAATAGATGATATAGATATAAAATATATATAGCTCTTCTAACTTCATCAGAGCCAACCTATATAGCTCATTTTTAAACAAATGTCCAAGATAGCAATGGCAAATAATATCATGACTGACCCATTTCCCAGGAAAGAGAGAAGCTGCTCTTCATACTTGGCCTGGAGTTGGTGGAAGCATGTGGTACCCATCCCTTTATCTTAGCCAAGATCTCAGAAAGGTGATAGAACTGAGACCCACTGAGATGTGGATACCTTGGACACGTAAAAATTTGATGCCTCTTTAGATCAACATTCTTCTCCTAATCATTTATTAGAGCGACTGGTACTCTGAGACACAGCAGAGAAGTAGGATCTCTGACAGTGCGGCTCAGAAATCCAGCTCTCACCCCAAAGCTGCACACACCAGGGAACAAATCCAAAGCCCTAAGTTACCCAACTGCTCTTCTTAGGAGGATAGTGATCATTGGACTACCATTCCCCAAGTGACTAATGAGAGTCTTGTTTTCCAATTACAGACCCCGCTATCCCTAAGAGAAGATGCAATAAACACATTTTTTAAATACCAGCAAGTTTCCAGTGATGCTCTAGTGATCCTTGGAGACTGGTTCTATAAGCAACTCCTAAGCCTCCCCTACCAACTTTAATTCAGCTCATCTCTGAGCCCCAAAGGAGTTTATTCAGATGGCAGACACGCAGACATGAGTGAATGTTATGTATTTAGACAGGGGATCAAAAGGAGCTTCCCTGGCCTTTTGTTTCTTACTGATTGTGTGTTCCCTTTTAAAATATATTCGACTGTCAACCAGAGAAAGCAGAACATTCTGTTCTAAACTTCCACATTAAAATTTTTCTTCATTTTCAATAATCTGTGTATCTTTCATCTGTATTGTTTTATTTAACTAAAACAAACATATATTGCCTTTGTATTATGAAAGTTTTTTTTACTTTCCAGGAAAAAAGGAAAATAAAATTCTATCAATATGTTTATAATAGAAAGAATAATTAGAAAAGTAGAATACAAAACTTATGCATGGTTTGGTCACAGTGTGTGAACATACGCAAAGGATAATAAAAGACTGAGAAAAGCTCAATAATTGCCTTTGCCCGATAGGTAAATAAAATTATTTTGTTTTATTTTTGTGTATTTAAAATTTTATACAGAAAAACTGTCTTATAAGAGAAAAAATGAAATTCTTTTTCAAAGCAAATAGTATTAAATTCAGTTGAAGTTTGGAAACCACTGTAGCTTTTGTAAATATACATTTTAAAAAAAACTCACAGGAGTATTTCATTTTCACTAGCTGTTCATAGATCACCAAGGCACTGAGTCATTTTATAATACAAAGAGGAAATGGAGGTTCTGATGAAGCAAGATGACCAAAATCCACCTTCTCCAGATATTGATAAACTGCTTGGCTTGGCTCTCTGGCCTAACCCCTGTTAATATTATTTAGTATTTTCATAGTCCTTTCAGGATGATATAACAAAATATCATAGTGGCTTAGAAACAAGCATTTACTTCTCACTGTTCTGGAGGCCGGGAAGTCAAAGATCAAGGGGCCAGCAGAGTCAGTGTCTGGTGAGAAGCAACTTCCTGTTTCATAGATGGCCGTCTTTTTGCTGTATACCCACATGGCAGAAGGGGCAAGCAAGCTCTCTCTGGTCTCTTTCTAGAGGCACTAATCCCTTTCATGAGGGCTCTACTCTCATGACCTAATCACCTCCCAAAAGCTCCACTTCCAAATACCATCACTTAAGATTCAAAGCGTGAACTTTGGAGGGAGACAAACATTCAGTCTATGGCAGTAATGTTGAAGACAACAGTCTGTTCAGTGGGTGAAGGAGGACCATTTAAATTAAGTAGATGGGGCTTCCCTGGTGGCGCAGTGGTTGAGAGTCTGCCTGCCGGTGCGGGGGACACGGGTTCGAGCCCTGGTCTGGGAGGATCCCACATGCCGCGGAGCAACTGGGCCCGTGAGCCACAACTACTGAGCCTGCGCGTCTGGAGCATGTGCAGGCCATAAATGAAGTAGATGGTCTCTTTTTTTGCAAATATTGATGTGGATAGAGGAGACACTTCTTTATTCATTCAGCAAACACTGAGTGCCTTCCTCCCCAATGTGGGCTAGGCTCAGTGCTAATTGCTGGAGACACAGAATGTGTAAAACATCGTCTCAGCTGTCCTGGAACTCACAATCTCAGCTTTCTACCAGGACGTCTTGATTTTCAACACGGAACTTTAAACATTTATTTCAGAAATCTATTTGCCTACGTATCTATTCCATTATAACTACTTATGAATTTAAAATAATTGTTGTTTATTTTTATCACTGCAAAATATATGAAGGAAAACATTCAGTCCTATCTCTGTCTCTATGTGTCTGTCTTAGTCTGAATAGAACCGCATCTGGCAATTGCAAAAGAACTCCAGAAGTGCAGATAAATGGGAAAAGCAGAGGTCTGGGTATCAGGAGACTTTGATGTAAATCTAAGCTCTGCCATTTATAAGCTTTTGGAGCTCTCTGAGCCTTAAATCCCTCATTTGTAAAATGGGAATTATAATACTTACCTCACATTTTTGACATGACAATGAAATGAACTAAACAATGTGAAGCACTTAACCTATAGCAAAACTGAACAAACGCTAGTTTGTTTCCTCCATATAGTTTCACTGTAGGTAGGTGGCCAGTCTTTCCTTTAGGGGGAAAAAAATGCAATTACAAAAATCTGGAATTTACAAGACAGGTATTTTTAGGGCTCTGGTTTTCTTTTCAGAAAGATTAAACTCAGATTATAAACAGGTTAGCTGCAGGATTCACCTTGACAATTCAATTCCAAATCAAGACAGCACAGAACCTTTGCAGCACAACCCTCCAGAGACCAAAAAAACCCTTGATCCACTGGCCTTGGCCAAGTCTCAGGTAGACTTCCGAGGCACTAGCGCTGGGATCACTGTGGGCAGAAAGTGCTCATTAGGACAAAGCCTGCTGTGTGTGGGTCCATGTAGCAGGTGAGACAGTCAGACGCGATCTCCACCTCTCTGTGCAGCAGGAACTTTGCCAAGGTTCAGGCAACTAAATAAAAATTGGGAAAAAAAAAAAAACACGTTGAGCAGATATTGAAAAACACAACACAGGGTGAGGGAGGGATGGATTGGGAGTTTGGGATTAGCAGATGCTGACTATTATGTATAGAATGGATCAACAACAAGGTCCTACCGTACAGCACAGGGATCTGTATTCAATATCCTGGGATAAACCATAATGGAAAAGAATATGAAAAAGAAGGTATATATATATATATATATATATATATATATATAACTGAATCACCTTTCTGTACAGCAGAAATTAACACAACATTGTATTGATAAATCAACATACTTCAATAAAATAAATTAAAGATAAAACACAAACACAAATTATCGTGCAATAAGAAGATGAGGGAGGGGCAAAGAAAGTCCCAGTGGTCCATGCTAAGACCCAGGAGGTACATGGTAGGTGACCACCCTCCTCTGATCTGTCTTCAAAGGCTTTATTGAGAAAACTGGAAAGGAGCCAAAAGAACCACGACATTGGCCATGTTCACTGAACTATCTACTGTCTCCCTAGACTTGCTACCTGGTTCCCCTGTCTCCTAATTTTGTCCATCAGCGGTGACTAGATGACCTATCATTTTAACCACATTACTGTTTGTCTCCACATGAAGATGCCTCTCCTTGATGCTTCATGCTCCCTGCCCGTTTACCCCAAGAGCTCTGCCTACAATTGCAATGGCATTTAGACTGTGGTCTCAATTCCTGGTCTCTCAGAGGCCTGTCCCCTCACCTTGCCCAACACAGTGTAAGGCCCCTGTCCCTTGCAGCAAATTCTGCTCTTCAAGTCACTGAGTATTTGAGGCCTTTGTCTTTGCTTTATTAATCTGCTCCACATGGACCCAGGGCCCAACAATGAGGGCGTCTGTTACAGATCTAATATTAGCAACAAACACAAGTCACATCATCTTGTATGAAGACGATATTGCGGGAGAAACATTCAGTCACTAGCAGAGATGTGGCAGCGTTAAACAACGGGCTCTGTCAAACGCTGGGGCTGTCTGTCATTCAGGGAGGGCACAAAAGAGGGGAGGGAGAAGATCGGAGAGTGTAAACTGTCCTTTCTTTCCTTCCGTTCTGCTGTCCTAGGGAAATACGACTGCCCTGCACAAGTCCTACCATATCTGGCCCCAGGTCAGGCAGAGAGGTCCCCTGTCCCCCTAGGAGGACATACAGAGGTCTTAGATGGTGAGTGTCAGAAACAGTCATGCTTAGGCCTCTGGAAGGTGTGCCTTCAGCAGAGGGCCTACCAAACAAACAAGTCACTGGATTAAAAACCCTTGGCCACGTGGCTTAGGGGACGCCGGGTGTCTCCCCTTTTCTAGCAGCTCCAAAGGTCCAGCGAGATCATTTGGATTAGCCTCCATGGCTTGTGGAATCTCTGCAATCCCAATGGGCTGTTTAGAACAGGGGGCAAGTCTGAGCTCTAGAAATGTTTTCTTTGGCTACCAGGACTTGGAAGTGTTTTTTAACTAGCTGTCAACATTTACATTTTTTTTTTTTTCATACAATCCCAAGTTGTTAGCTTCTCTGGAAAATTCAGAAAATGACAACCCCATGACCCTCATTCCCACAAAAGAATAGTACACTGGCCCCCAGGAGAGTCCTTGGCCTTACGATGGGGCATGAGCCGCCCCCCTCACAGCAACAGTCACTTAGATACCTGGCCTGAACCGGGTGGGAAAGGGAATTTTCTACCAGGGGTCAAGGGTCTCACAGGAAAGGTGAGCAGTGGGCAGGAGTGGATGAAGGAAGGAGATGAACCCCATCTCAAGGAAATACAAACTCCCACCGCCCAAAAGCCAAGCCCCAGGGACACGGGCCTGACAGAGAGACTGCCAGCCAGCCCAGCCTGGACACTGTGACCCGCAACCAGAGACACAGAAACATTGGCCAAGAAGCCTGCACAGAGCCTTGTCACGTGTCCATAGTTGGAATGAAGATGGGGAATGCTGGGGGTGGGAGAGAAGAATGTGTTCTCTCCGTGTCCCTCCATCCTTCCACTGGGCCTGACGAGGAAAAAAACAAACCTTCTCACTGGCACTTGCTGAAGAAACTAAACTCCCATCCACCCCTGCAGCCTGACTCCCCATGGACCAAAAGTTAGATGGGTGGGTGTCAACCATGACTGCACAGCAGTTGTAACATTTGTACTGCAGCCAATGGAGCCGGAATTTTGGGGTGGTGAGAGGATGGGGGGAGGGTCTAGACATCAGTGTGTTTCAAATGTGATTCCAGTGGGTTGAGGACCAGCGCAATGCAGCGGTGCCTCTCCACCTTGAACATGCCCCTGACTCACCTGGGATCTAGTTTAAAATGCAGATTCTGAGTGGTAGGTCTGCGGCCGAAGTCTGAGCTCCTGAACTCCACCAAAGTCAAAGGCGATGTCCGTGCTGTGGATCCCGGCCTCACTTTGAGTGATAAGAAGCTACAGCCTTTTCCAAGAGGCACAGGAAAAGATGTTCAACATCGCTAATTATTAGAGAAATGCAAATCAAAACTGCAGTGAGATATCACATCACACCAGTCAGAAAGGTATCATCACAAAATCCACAATTAATAAAGGCTGAAGAGGGTATGAAGGAAAGGGAACTCTCCTACACTGTTGGTGGGAAAGTAAATTGGTATAGCCACTGTGGAGAACAGTATGGAGGTTCCTTAAAAAACTAAAAATAGAGCTACCCTATGATCCCACAATCACAGTACTGGGCATATATCTGGAGAAAAACATGGTGTGAAAGGATACATGCACCCCAATGTTCATTGCAACACTGTTTATAATAGCCAAGACATGGAAGCAACCTAAATGTCCATCGACAGGGGAATGGCTAAAGAAGAAGTGGTACATATATACAATGGAATATTACTCAGCCATTAAAAAGAATGAAATAATGCCATTTGCAACAACATGGATGGACCTAGAGTTTGTCATACTGAGTGAAGTAAGTCAGACAAAGACAAGTATTGTGTGATATCGCTTATATGTGGAATCTAAAAAAAATGATACACATGAACATATGTACAAAACAGAAACAGACTCACAGACTTACAGAAAAAACTTACTGTTATCGGCAGGGAGATGGGAAGGGATAGTTAGGGAGTTTGGGATTAACATGTACACACTGCTATATTTAAAATGGATAACCAACAAGGACCTACTGCATAGCACAGGGAACTCTGCTCAATATTACCTAACAACTTAATGGGAAAAGAATTTGAAAAAGAATAGATACAGGTATATGTATAACTGAATCACTTTGCTGTGCACCTGAAACTAACACAACATTGTTAATCACTTATACTCCAATATAAAATAAAAGTTAAAAACAAAGAAGAAGAAGAAGCTATAGCTTTTTCCTTTGTCATTCTCCTTTCAACTACTTTAGCAGGGACAACCCCAAGTCTGTCACCTCTAAGTTTGAAAGTGATAATAGTAATGAATAATATTATTAAAGTAATACAAAATAAGTAATAATAATAACTTCAATAATAGCTAGACTTTGTTGTGTGCTTCTCGTCGAACACTGTGCTGAAATCACACTTTTTTAAACAAAATCTTCAACTAGATGTGAAATAATAGCTTGTTTTTGCCTCAAGCTGGTTACTACTCATAGTCTCTTACTTATATTAAGTCAGTTGAGCTTCACAACCATCCTATTGCTGTGAGTACTGTTATTATCATGTCGAGAAGCAGCCCGCCGAGGTCACGCGGTTTTATGAGCGCAGCCCTGGTGTTTGGACACAGCGTGTGTGCTGGGCCCCGCTGGCTCTCCCAGGAGCAGGGGCCTAGGAGTGCCGAGTCACTTGCCCGTCGCCCTAGCAAAAGGCAGAGCTGGGCTTCCAATCTCCATCTGCCCGACTCTACAGACTGAGCTCTTGGAAAGAAAAGTGAACGATGTATACAAATTGGGAGTCAGGGTTCTTGGCACATTGTAGACACTCATAATATGGTAACCACGTTTCCTGTCTCTAGCCTACTTGTTTTTACCTTTCTCCTAGAGTAGCCAGTGTGAACTGTAGACAAGCAGTTACGGGGGTGTCTTTATCCATTTGGGCTGCTATCACAAGGTACCATAAACTGGGGGGATTGAACAACAGTTTTTTTTCACAGTTCTGGAGGCAGGAAGTCCAAGCCTAGGGTGCCAGCATGGTCAGCTTCTTGGTGAGGGTTCTCTTCCTGCTTTACAGACAGCCACCTTCTTGCTGCATCCTCACACGGTGAAGAGAATAATCATCTCTCTTTTTAGAAGGGCATTAATCTCATTCATGAGGGCTCCACCCTCATGATCTAATGACTTCCCAATGGCCCCACCTGCAAATCCCTAATTGGAGATTAAGGTGTCAACATATGAATTTTAGGAGGACACATTCGGTCCATAGCAAGGGGGGAGAGAGTGGGAAATCGGAATGAAACACAAGAAATGGAATTGAAATGCCCGGGCTCCCTAAAGGAGCCAAGGAATGTCAATGTCATGGGCGGAGGAAGGGAGGGATTTCACAGTAAGCCACACTCACTCCTAGAGTGAAGGAGCCAGTGGGGACATTCAAAGCCAGTCCCGTCCCCCTGCAGCCCTGGTAAGAAAGGAATGCCTGGGGCAGCCATCATTCTCCCAAAAAGGTGACCTGTGCCCATTTGTCAGGTACGATTGAGAAAAGTGAGCAAGAGAGCCGCCATGAGCCCGAGAACAGACTGAAACACGTCTGAGAGCCCCGAGAGGCTTTGGCCCTGAACTTGAGGCTGACTGATCCCAGTAAAAAGATAACTTCTTCAGAGGCTCTAAAACCAGCAGTTTGGGGGAGAGCCTGGCTATGGTTATGGTAGCTGGGAAGAAGCTGTGGCGTGGTGAAACTGCCTAATTGCCTGTCTGTCTCCAAGCAGGTCATAAACTTCATATTATGTTCCCTTAGCATGTAGTACTAGACTGGCACGGTGAGGGGGCTTAACAATATTTGTTGTGTCAATGAATGAAGGTCTCATACTAGAATAAGAGAAACAGAGTTTATTCTCTGGCTCTGTAAGTTATTTCAACCCCCACCTTAGAACTGGATATCTTATTTCAAAAGACATTTAACATGGAAGCAATTATACTATAATAGGAATTATTTATTTATTTTAGGTGTTTTTATGATGCTAGCTCTTGTTTCATTTCTATTGGTGGTTTCAAGTCATTCACTTAGTCGACAATTTTCATTGAGTCCTCACTAAACAGAGAAAGCCAAGAAAGGTAATTATCAACTGTATTAATCTGGTTCAATCCATGAGCTAAACCATAGGTTAATAAAGTTCTCAGGGTCCTAAACGGTCATGTGTAAGTACAGTCAAGGTGATATACCACAGGAGAGGTGAGGTTAGGTCACCTGGTTACTAAGGAGTTTCTCCGGAAAAAGAAACTTATGCAATAGACCCTTGACATTCCCAGGGGAAGGATCCTGAGCGCTTTCTTTGCAAATTCTTAATCCTAGCTCTTTCCTAAAAATTATCCTTATCTGGAGCCAGGATTTCCCGTGCATAGCCTGAAATTCTAAATCTATAGCCCATTCAACTCTGACACCTGATCTCTCACCTGGTAGCCGTTTTTCCAGAGAATTTCTCCTGAAGTCTCCTGAGGAGCTTCCTTCAGTGTTCTCCACATTATTTGAATATGGGCCTCAGCACAATTCCAAAATATTGACTGCATTGATTTGGAGTTGCTCATAAGTAGCTGGGATGGCTGTTGTCAACTTAGTGAATGCCAGTGATCTGCTGGGTCTGTTAAAGTCCCACCTAATTCAATACGAGTCAGAAACGTGACCTGTCAGCTGATACAGCAGGAAACCAGAACCTACAGACCTTCTGCTCTCAGGATTTGCCTCTGGGAGGAAAGATAGAGCCATTTCCAGGGATGGCTGTGAATTATCAGTGCTTTCAAAGACTCTGGGGCCCCCAAATTCCTCCATCCCCAGCTCACCTAAAACACCAATGGCCCCGATCACTCAGTGGGAGGAGTTTGCATTAACTGAGTTATGACATATTGTGCCTTCCCCCTGCCTCAGCTCCCGCCGCCTCTGTCCTGCTCTCCAGCCACTTTGCTAATCTGTGAGCACCTTAAGGCTGCCCCCACCACAGGTATTTGCATGTGTTGTCCCTCTGCCTAGAATGATGCTCTCACTCCCTTGTCCACAAGGCACACTCGAAGACCACACTCCCAAGAGGCCACCCTCTCTGACATAGCAGTCCTGTCACTCTCTAACCCCTTACTCTGCTTTATTTTTTCTCCTAGCCCTTATGACTGCTTGACTTGTTATGTGTCTCTTTATAATGGGAATATAAGATCCAGGAGAACTGAAACTTTGCCTTTTTCACTGTTGTGCCCCAATTCCACAAACAGTGCCTGGTACATGGTAAGTGCTTAGTAAACATGTGCTGAATGAATGAATGAATGAATAAGTGAGTGAGTGAACGGGCCCTGAAATATATAGGCACCATGTGAATCTTTTGAGAAGAGGCTCTCTGAGAGATGGGACAAAGAAAAGATGCTCTCTGAGGTCTACAGGCCTGGACGTAGCTCTGTGTTAGGTAGAGGGGCCTGAACATTTAGGGCACGAGGATACTGCATGCCAGGATCCTAGAAAAATCCAGAAACCCGGCCACACAAATGTTGCATTTTCATAGAGTGGCACCTCCAACATGTTACCCATGTCCAACAGGGCTCAGTTCTGCCCTTCCTCTGTCCTCCCTGAAATTGCTTATCCCCCTAACACCCACCACTTGCTGAGGAACCGTGAGAAGGGTCTCATTATTACCCTGTAATCACTGCAGGTCAATGACAAGCAGCTTGTGAGGCATTTCAGTTTGAGAGGCTGGTGAGCAGAGCGGGATGGGCAAGGGCTGTTCCTCACCAGGATCTGTTCAACTCAGATCAGCGTCCATTCCACTTATCTCGGTAGCCAATTCCTAGCATCTGTTTGTGGTTTCCTATTTAAAGTGATGAAAGGTAACACAAACATTGGGGGGAAAAGCAACTTCAAAACCCATATATGGGGCTTCCCTGGTGGCGCAGTAGTTGAGAGTCTGCCTGCCAATGCAGGGGACACGGGTTCGGGCCCTGGTCCGGGAAGATCCCACTGCCGTGGAGCAACTGAGCCTATGCGCCACAGCTACTGAGCCTGCGATCTAGAGCCCGCGAGCCACAGCTACTGAGCCTGCGTGCTGCAACTACTGAAGCCCGCACACCTAGAGCCCATGCTCTGCAACAAGAGAAGCCACTGCAATGAGAGGCCCGCGCACCACAACGAAGAGTAGCCCCCCGATCGCCACAACTAGAGAAAGTCCACGTGCGGCAACGAAGACCCAATGCAGCCGAAAATAAAATAAAGTAATAAATAAATTTATTACAAAAAAACAAAACAAAAAAAACAAACCCATATATGGTCACCATCTAACGACAGAAATATCATGGTGAAGTTATTTCTAAATATCTGGAAAGGAATCCTTACTCACATGGAAACTGAATTGGTGTAATGGTTAGTCTCTATGAATAATTCATTGTGGCCAGGTAGTCAGACAAATCCATAACTGATGCTTTTTATAAATCTTAGAGGAGTCCCAAGACCCGAACTCCAACCTCTACAAGTTACGTTTAAATACAGGTTCTAATGTCCATCTTACAACTTTGGGTCCTAAGTAATAGTGATAATAGGTAATATTTAGTTAGCACAAATTATGTTTGCCCGGATCTGAACTTGTTATGTGCAAACTCTAACAGAGGTGCAAAGTGGCTAAGAGCTCATTTTGCCTAAACTGGCAAGTGGAGAGCCATGGAAACCTGATTTGTTGAAAGACTACTAAACAAGTTGGTGTAGGAGTCTGAATAGGCTGGGTCCTCTGGCTCTTGACTGATTGTGAAATCTTTACCTTGCCTTTGTAACACTGTAACAAGGAGAAATACCCCAAGGAGTGGAATTTGCAAATGGGTATGTGTGACCTTTTGTGCAAACATGAGGTAGATCAGGAGCAAAAAAAAAAAAACAAAAAGATACGTTTTCTACCCGTAAGAATAATTGGCAGTTTCTTACAAAACTAAATATAGTCTCACCATACAATCCAGCGATTGCACTCTTTGGTATTTACTCAGATGAGCTGAAAACTTACATCCACACCAAAACCTGCACACAGATGTTTATAGTAGTTTTATTCATAATTGCAGAAAAACTTGGAAGAAACCAAGATGTCCTTCAGCAGGTGAGTGGATAAATAAAGGGTGGTACACCATACAATGGAATATTATTCAGCAACAGAAGGAAATGAGCTATAAAACCACTAAACTTGGAGGAAACTTAAAGGCATATTATTACGTGAACGAAGTCATTTGGAAAAGCAAAACTATGAAAGCAGTAAAATGATCAGGGGTTGTCGGGGGAGGGGGGAGGGGGAGATGAATAGGCAGAGCACAGAGGATTTTTAGGCAATGAAACTATTCTGTATGGTATTATAAGTATAGATACATGTCAGTATACATTGGTCAAATCCATAGACCGTACAACACCAAGAGTGAACCATAAATTAAACTACGGACTCTGGGTGATAATGAGGTGTCAGGGCAGGTTCATCGATTGTAACAAATGTTCCTTTCTGCTGTGGATGATGGTGGAGGAGCCTGGGAAGGAGTATGTGGGAATCCTCTGTATTTTCCACTTAATTTTGTTGTGAACTACTCTGAAAAAATAAAGTCTATTAATTAAAAGAAAAGTAACGTGTAAGCCTGGGGGGCGGTGAGGAAAACAACAGTAGAACTGAGCATCAGAGAAGGAATATGAGCGGATGTCCTTGGCCTTGGGCGGGCCCAAGAGGACAGCAGAGTGTATGAATGCACATCAAATTAACTGAGCACCTCCTACATGCCTGTCACATTTACATCCCCAGTATCTTCACAAAACTCTCACACTGTAATTCTGGCTCAGAGAAAATCAATCATTTTTTTGCTGAAGGTCCCACGACTAGAAAGTAGCAAAGCGCAGGTTTGAATGCCATTTCTGCTGACTCGAAGTCCAGTTGTCCCCTCTAAGTAACTGCTGGAAAGGTCAAAGCAGTGACTGCGGAAAAGTTTGCTTTAGGAAAGACATCACGCTGCAGATTCAACTTTGCACCTATGCATACAGAGTGGGTCCATGGATGGACTGAGTTTGTGGATGGAGGGAAAACACAAAACCACATCAACAGCATCACATTTATTTACTTCACCATTAAAAGAAAAAGAAGAGGCTGCAGGGGAGGCGATAGAGGAGTACTGAATAGAGAATCATTATTACTATCCAGAGTAATAGCCTTTCTGGAATTTCCCATACCAAGGACAAAATTTCATAATGGACAGAGTCAGGTTCTCCTGGGAGTCACCCTCTCTGCCATGATGAGGAAGGAAAGCTTCTGCAGCTCTGGAGAGAGGCCAGGGAAGGTGGCCTCACAGTCTGGTGACAATGCAGACCTCCCCAAGTCTCCTTTCTTCTCTGCGGTGCATCCCAGAGACACGGCCCATCTTCCTCACCTCTTCATGGCCACACTCATCTTATTCTTCCATGTCCAAGCCTGGCTGGAAAGGAAGATAAAGTCTCCCCACCTCCCTACTTCCTTGCTGCTCCAAGAAAACAAAGTCTTCATTCCATATTGCTTCAGGAAAACAGAAGGCAACACACACACACACACACACACACACACACACACACGCACACACACACACAAAGTTTCAGTACCTTACAAGTCTCTGGTCTTAAAGCTACTATTCTAAACCCCAACTCCCTTCCCAGCTGGTAATTATAGGTCCCCTTTAGAGCCCCCACCCAGCCACCGATTTTTAATCTCCTAAGGGTGCTCACCTGAAATCTCCCTTATTCTGACCCAGATTTTTCCAAAGGTCATGCAGAGCCCTATTCCCAGACCACTTTGCCGTAATCGATCCAGCGCGGGGGGGGAGGGGCGAAACTGATGGCTTCCACGCAGTTGAAGCCGTGGTTGAAGCCAGAGTGGTAGCCGTAGGGAAAGGTCACGATGAACTCTCCAGCCTCCTGAGTGACCCGATCGAAGGGGATGCCGTTGTCCTTGAGGACCGTGGGCGAGATGAGAGCCACCTTGTGCCGCAGGAAGGCCTCACAGCCCCGCGCGCTGCCCGGGAACAGCTCCCTGGCCAGGCGTTCCAGGCGCCGGCCGTGCTCCGGGGGCACCGCGTACCACGTCTTGGGCTCCCCGAAGTGCAGGTAGTTGATGCTGTAAAGGTCCATGTCCTCCGTGTGCCAGGCGAAGGCGGTCTTCCACATGCCGAAGTACAGGTAGGGGGTGTTGAAGCCTTCGATGACCACTCCGCACTCCTGCTCCAGCAGGTCCTGAATGGTTCCCAGGTGTCCAAGGTTCCACTGCTCCGTGTTTTGATCGAATAAGGAGCCACTCACGTCCGCACCATATACTGGTGAATCATAGAGGCGTGTTTTCCAATATTTTCGCTCCAGATCCTCAAAATCAGAGTAGAATGGAGTCTGGTGTTTTTCACTGTTTGTTAAGCGGCGATACTCGCTCATGGTCATGACTTTCTTCTTTTTGTGGTGTTGAGTAAACACACCTGCCTTCCCAGTGGTCACCTGCTGGAGGGGAGCGGCTATTAAGATGTCATCGATATCATCGTACGTCTGTCTGGCTTTCCATCCTTTCGGTGGAATTACCTTGGCTAGGCCAGCTCGGTGTGCACCTTGTGACTCCAGGTAAACAATATATTTGTTGAAATCTTCAAATTCTTCCATGGTTGGGTGGAAGGTCCTAATCTTCCAACTTGGGTTCTGGCTACCAAAGTGCTTAGACTGCATGGCGGCAATAGAATAAGCAACGGACTCCCAGCTTCTTAGGTATGCTTTGGATACCTGAGAATGCTGGGGAGTAACACCTTCCCTATACTTTCTTTATTTTTAAAGAAGTTTAGATATATCTGAGAGGCAGGAACTCAGACTTGAACTTTTAAACAAACGAGGTGGTATCTTCTCCAGGCTTGTCAATCCACCAGAAGGACTCCGCTCTTGTCAGCATTTTGGAGCCAAAGAAAATAGAGTATTTCCCAGAGGAGAGGGCTCTCTGAGCCAAGTCCTGCTTCAGCCTGCAGCTCTGTGAGTTTCTTCTGTTAGGGATATAAGTGCCTGAGGCCTCGCCAGATTCCCAGGCTTGAGTGCATGGGTGCCTTCTCACCTCACTGTAGCAGAAAGTCTCTCCATGGAAGTTTCCAAGCCAAACCTACAGAAAGTACAAAATATTGAAAATAAGTGGATGACAAAACAAACTGATTTAACATCAAGTTAAAGAAAATTGTATAGCAATCTTAATTTCAAAGTTTGAATTTAAGGGCAAAAAGTACACTCTTTTGGTAGGCATGTGAACTGGTGCAGCTATGGTGCATAGTATGGAAAACAGTATGGCAGTTCCTCAAAACTTTTAAGTATAAGCAACATATGATGCTGCAGTCTCACTTCTGGGTATATATCCAAAGGAAATAAAAACAGAATATGAAGGAGATATCTGCCCTCCCTCATTCTCTGAGGTATTATTCACAATGGATAATATATGGAAACAACGAACATGTCCAGCGATGGTTGAATGGTTACAGGAGATGTGGTACATATATACAATGGAATATTACTCAGCCATAAAAAGGAATGAAACTGAGTGATTTGTACTGAGGTGGATGGACCTAGAGACTGTCATACTGAGTGAAGTAAGTCAGAAAGAGAAAAACAAATACCGTATGCTAACACATATATATGGAATCTAAAAAAAAAAAAAGGTCATGAAGAACCTAGGGGCAAGATGGGAATAAAGATGCAGACCTACTAGAGAATGGACTTGAGGATATGGGGAGGGGGAAGGGTAAGCTGGGACAAAGTGAGAGAGTGGCATGCACATATATACACTACCAAACGTAAAATAGATAGCTAGTGGGAAGCAGCTGCATAGCACAGGGAGATCAGCTCGGTGCTTTGTGACCACCTAGAGGGGTGGGATAGGGAGGGTGGGAGGGAGGGAGATGCAAGAGGAAAGAGATATGGGGACATATGTATATGTATAACTGATTCACTTTGTTATAAAGCAGAAACTAACACACCATTGTAAAGCAATTATACCCCAATTAAAAAAAAAAAAAAAGGAAATCTGTATCTGTATTGTATAAGGAATTTTAATTTCAATTCTGTCTGCTCTTATAATCTGTGCATTATGAATTATTTTTCTGAATGGATTCACATCTGTGTATTATCTTCTCCATCATGTAAAATGATAAAAAATAATTTACATGTGGAAAAATGTAACATGAACTACCAAAGTGACCCAGAAGGCACATATGATAGTGATGAGTAACTATAATAAAGAGAATATATCTTCAAAAAAAAAAAAAAGAGTAAAAAGGTTTTAATTCCTTTAATAACAGAAATACATGGCCCCAATGAAGAAATATAAAAATGATATGCATGCAATGCTTATACTTTAAATGCATAAATAAAGGAGAACTTTACCAGGGAAAAAAAGTTGCTTTCTGATATAAAATGTCATCCTTTTCATCTTTTTGCTTTAAAGGAAAAAAAAAAAAAAAAAAGGCCAAAAAAGTGCTTGCCTTCTGCTAGTCTAAAATCTTAATTCCAAACGATGATACACTAGGACCCAGAAAATGGTTTCCTTGAAGGATTCAGCCTCTGAATGAAACAGGCTGTGCTCAAAGTCTGACTATATATGTCCCACAGCAATTTCAATTCGATCAGTACCACCCCAATTCGAATACCCTCATATCCAATCAAAATCTCTAATTTGATCCCACATAATTTTCAAGTCCCTTCCAATTGACACACTCCTTACCCAGTTCTAGAAACCCTCTCATTCCCATTAGATCGTAGTTCACTCAATGAGGTGCTTTTTCCTGAAAATCTTTGTGATTTTTACCAAGAAAATATTAAGAAAAAAATTAACTTCACAAGTTGGAAAAAAGTTTAAAAATAAAATCTCAAGGAAAGGATATCCCAATGTATAGTTCCCTCTCTCTCGCTCTCTCTCTCTCTATATGCATAAATAGTGTCATTTTTTAAAACTTCTGGTAGGAAAATAACTCTTTTGCTCATAAGCACAAATAACAGAAATAAAGTGACCTACCTTCTACCAACAAAATCCTGATTCCAGTTGGAGATATTCAAGGACCCAGAGAGAGAGACAGTGTTCTCTGGGCAGCTGACCTCCAAATGCAGACCCATGTCCTGATGGCTCTGGCTTTCTACCTGGGCAAAGGTATAATTTGATTGGCACCAATCATCGGTAATTGCTCTGCTTGGTCAGCCCACTTTGTCTGCGCCCTTTTGATTTTTTAAACCAATCTTACAGCGAGCTAAACGGTTGAAAATAAAGGAGTGGGAAAGTCAAACCAAGCAAATATTAAACAAAAGAAACCTGGTCTAGCAGCAATTAATATCGAATGTATTTATAAGGTAAAAGAAGGACAGCTTATAGTTATCAAAAAGAAAAACTCACGGGAAAGATTACAGTGATGCACTTTACGCACCTAAACACACAGCGCTGAGACACAGAACACAAAGACTGAGAATTATAAGGTAAAACTGACATATTTGCAACCATGGTGGGAGATTTTTTTTTTTCAAACACCGTTGTCTCAGAAACTGATAGATGAGAACAGAAGAAAATTTAATGCTATAAAAGTTTAAACAATAAATTTAACAACTTTGATTATATTACCTGCAGCAACCACATAGCAAAATGTTTTTCAACACATATAAAACATTTACAAAAATTTACCACTGTAAGACCACATAATAAATCTCAATAAAGATTCCATAGAATCAACATATTGAGTACCATCTTGATCAATCTTTTATTTCAATCATGAAATAAAATTGAAAGTCAATAATCAAGAAACTGAACACAACCATATTTATTTAAAAATGAATATCCACATAACATATACAACAATATCCATATAAGAGCTAAAAATCTATTGATTTTTTGTTGTACGCAAATAGTTAGTAAGAACTAAACCAAAATACCTCAGAATTATTTGAAAGAAAAAAAAAGATAAAAATGATAGAACAATTCAAAAAACAAAAGGGAAACAACCATATACAAAAATATAAATGATTAATAAACTAGAAGTCTATTATGTAAAAAATAAAAGAAAGAAAGAACTGGTTAATAAATTATCTAGTCCTCCCTGCTAAAGGAAGGGAGTGCTCCCTTAGCGTGAGAAGCAGGTGCAGAGTGGCAAGTGGGGATGGGAGTCGGGGAGGGGCAGTGATTTTATAGAGGAGGACCCTGCCAAACACCATTTTAACCAGGTCAACATCAAGAGTCATAAACTAGGAATTCCCCAGCAGTCCAGGGGTCAGGACTCTGTGCTTTCACTGCCTAGGGCCCGGGTTCGATCCCTGGCCAGGGAACTAAGATCCCACAAACTGCGAGATGAGGCCAAAAAAAAGAAAGTCATAAATTACTTTGATAGTATATGTCCTTGATATGATGTGATTAAAATGTGATAAAATTCCCTCCGTAATCTTCCTCCAAAAAAATACAGAAACCCAAGATAATCATAAGAAAAGCATCAAATTCCAATAGAGGGACATCCTACAATATACCTGACCAGTATCCCCCCAAACTGTCAGGTTTCTATACAAACTTTTGGTCAAAAACGAGGAAAGTCTGAGAATCTGTTACAGCCAAGAGAAACCTAAGGAGACATGAAAACTAAATGTAATTTGACATTTTAGATGAGATCTTGGAACAGAAAAAGGACGTTGGGTAAAAGGTAAGGAAATCTGAACCAATGATAGGCTTTAGTAGACAATAACATATTGACATTGGTTCACTAATTGTAATCAATATACCATGGGAATTAAGATGTTACTAATAGGGGGACATGTGAGTGGGGTCGGGTCAATACTCCCTGATCCACGTGCTCAATGTTTTGTAAGTCTAAAACTGTCCAAAAATTAGGTATTACTAAATATAATATGGTAAATAATAAATAAACAGGAGGGGGCATCAATAAACAATATTAGAATGAAAAAGATTAGAAACATCATCTGAGTTTTGGAAACAGTCTACAATACAACACACTATAAACCAAATGATTCTATGAACCAGTGTGTGACAATTTTTTAGAGCACTTTTAAAAATATTTTAAATTATGAAATATAAAGTGTTCACAGAAATCTGTAAAGCATATATGTACAGTTCAACAAATAACTATAGAGTGAAAAGAAGTGGAGCCACTACCCAGGTCAAGAAATGCAACATTGCCAGGCACCTGGCTGCCTGACTTGTGCTCTTTTTCCCAGATTACAGCCCCTTCTGCCTCCTACACTGACCTTATCCTAAGTATTCACGTAGTAATTTTGGTAAACATTCTAAAATTAAAACTCTGTCCATTTTTGAAAACTTTATATAACCTTGAAGAAACACAACTGTATTTATGTACTTTAGTGTATTTTTGGTGTATTTTTTCATCATTTACGCCGTTACATGCAGCTGGACTTTTCTGTTTCAGGGTTGTAAAGTATTCAACCATATAAACTTTCTACTGTAGATGGGGCTTTGGGTTGTTTCCACTTTTGGCCTCTTACAAACAGCGTTGCTCTGAAACTTCTCTGACGTGTATACTGGCCATAGAATATGTAAACTGCAACTTGCCAAATGTTTTCAACACATTTTACCAGTTTACGCACTAGCTGCATGCAAGGGTGCTCATCGCCCTTCACTTTTGCAAACCTTTGGTGATTTTCTGCCTTTATAGTTTTAGCCGATCAGGTGAGGGAACAGGGGTACCTCATAATGATTTGCATTTACTTGGTTCCTAATAGGAGTGAACCAATTTTCTGATGATTATTGTCTGATTGGAGGTGCCCCTTCAGGAAGTGCCTCATCAAGTATTGTGTCCATTTTTCTGCTGGGTTGTCTGTCTTGGTAGTAGTTATATGTTCTGCTTATTACTTCTTTACTGGGTATGAGTAACGCGATATCTGTTCTCACTCTTTGATTTGTCTTTTCACTCTCTTTTTCATTGTTCTTGATCCACAGAAGTTTCTCTGTACCTCTAACAGAACAAATATTATTAAAAATAGCTAATATATGGTGACTATCTAATGCCAGACACTGTTCAATGCACTCTGCATAGAATAATTTATTTACGCCTTATCTTCATAATGACCCTATAAGGGAAATCCTATGAACCCTATTTCTCATATGAGGAAACCGCATCAAGGAGATATTAAGAAACTTGCTCAAGGTGACAGATCTAGTAAGTAGGGAAGTATTCAAACAAGAATCTCCAAGATGATTCCTTAAAAGAAGAACAAAGAGGGGTGACTTCTCCTCTACCGAACTGTGGTATTTGAGCTGCAATGGACAAATGTATCTGCATACAGAATAGAGAGGCCAGACACAGACACATGGATATGTGGGAGTCTGCCTATGATGGAGGTAGCGTAGCAAACCAATGGGGAAGGATGGGCTATTCAATATGTGGTAGTGGCATTGGCACTATTTTGGGGGGGGGGTGGGATTGGAGCTTGACCTCATACCACTTACATAAATAAATTTGAGGTGCATTACAGATGGATAAAACACAGAATTTTAAGAGAAAATATTGAAGAAGGTCTTTATGAACTCAGGGTGGAACAATGGCTTAAAGAACCAAAAGCACCATGATGGGAACGTCTGATATATTTAAATGATTCCAAACTAATGACTGTGATGGTTAATTTCACATGTAGACTGGGCTAAGAGATGCCCAGATAGCTGGTAAAGCATCACTTCTGTGTGTTCTGCATGGCTCTTCCGGGAAGAGATTAGCACTTGCATCAGTAGACTGAGTAAAGAGCGCCTTCACCACTGCAGGTGGGATCACCCAAACCACTGAGAGCCCAGATTCAACAAAAGAGCAGAGTAAGGGTGAATTTACTCTCTCTGCTTGAGCAGACGCATCCGTCTTCCCTTGCTTTGGGACATCTGACATGGGCACTCCTGGTTCCCAGGCTTTCGAACCCAGACTCAACCATATTCCCCGTTCTCCATCTTGCAGACGGCCCACCTGACAGATCGTGGGATTCCTCAGCCTCCATAACCAAATGAATGAGTTCGTCTACTAAGAGCTATAAACATATGTCCTACCGGTTCTATTACTCTGAAGAACCCTGACTCATACAATGACTTAAAAAATTAAAAGAAATTACAGTCTAGGAGAAGTTTGTCATCATACATGAAATAGACAATGAATTAGTATCCTGAATATCACATAACTTCCACATAACAACAACAAAAAATAGTCAAACCAAAAAAAGTAGGCAGAGCTTTAGAATAGGTAATTCAGAAAAGAGGAAATCCAAATGGCCAATAAATACAAGAAGATGTGCAGGATCACTAGCAATCTGAGAAGCTATTCTCTGCCCATTTCGATTAGGTCTGACAATATAAAAAAGTGGGTCAAGATAGGGAGAAACCAGAACTCTCCCACACTGCCAATAGAGGTGGAAATTGGAGGGCAAGCTGGCTTTTCCTAAAAAGTTAAAAGTGAACATAAATACAACCCAGTAATCCTATATACAAAGCTGTTCTGTAAAGCATTGTTTGAAATAACAAAGACTTGCAAATGACCCTATTGTCCATCAGCAGCAGAACGAATAAAATAAAATAAATTACACAGATCTAGTGGACTTTGTTGAACTGACTAAGAACTATAGATAAGAGAGTCTTTAGATCTTCTAACTGGAATATTGACTTTTTTAAAAGGTGATGGTGGGGGTATGTTGTTTAAACCACATGACATACTACTTTCGATTTCGTAGCCTTTGTCTACAAACTTTATGAATATACACTGGATTCGTGATTGTTATTTCTCAGGAGTGGAGAGAGGCCTAAGAGAGATCGTGGCAGTGAGAACAAAGGTGGCTCTATCCTTGCCTTTATGTAATTGTCATTGTCAATGTCCCTTGCTTTTCCAAGATTAAGTATAGCAACAACTTACTGACCATGGAAGAAGAGCTGGATCTGGGCATCTTTTCCTGAGAAGAGTGGTCCAGATTGTGAGTATCTAAATGAGTGTGCCGGTTGACTTGAAATAAAATAGAATTTTCAATAGAATTGCTTGATGAACCCCCTTCATCACCACCCCCAGCTCCTGATCCTTTCAAGAAGACGAATTTTTTTTTTAATGGAAGTATAGTTGATTTGCAATATTGTGTTAGTCGCAGGTGTACAGAATAGTGATTGTTATATACATGTTTTCAGATTATTTTTCATAATAGGTTATTTCAAGATATTGAATACAGTTCTCTGTGCTATATAGCAAAACCTAGGGGGTTTTTTTGTTTGTTTTGTTTTTCTGTGCAAATCCTTGTTGCTTATCTGTTTTCTGTACAGTAGTGTGTATCTGTTAATACCATACCTCTAATTTATCCTTCCCCTGCTCCCTTTCCCCTTAGCTAACCACAAGTTTGTTTTCTATGTCTGTGAGTCTGTTTCTGTTTTGTATATAGATTCACCTGTATTGTTTTTTAGATTACACATGTAAGTGATCTATTTGTCTTTTTCTGTCTTACTTACTTCACTTAGTATGATATTCTCTAGGTCCTTCTATGCTGCTGCAAGTGACAATATTTCATACTTTTGTAGCTGAGTAATATTCCACGATATGTATATACCACTTCTTCTTAAACTAATCATCTGTTGATGGGCACTTGGTGTGTTTCCATGTCTTGGCTATTGTAAAAAGGGCTGCTATGAACACTGGGGTGCATGTATCTTTTCGAATTAGAGTTTTCGTCTTTTCTGGATATACGCCTAGGAATGGGATTGTTGGATCATATGGTAGCTCTATTTTTAGTTTTTATAAGCAACCTCCATACAGTTTTCCATAGTGACTGAACCAATTTGCATTCCCACCGAAAGTGTAAGAGGGTTCCCTTTCATCCACACCCTCTCCAGCATTTATTATTTGTACACTTTTTGATGATGGCCATTCTGACAGGTGTGAGGTGATACCCCTCTGTGGTTTTGATTTCCATTTCTTTAATAATTAGCGATGTTGAGCATCTTTTCATGGGCCTGTTGGCCATTTGTATATCTTCTTTTGAGAAATGCCTACTTAGGTCCAGAAGACTAATTTAGGAACCAGTATACTGGTAAAACTAAACTGTATTTCTAACATTGCTTCTCTTTATTGGGCAAAGGAAATTTTGTTTCAAGTATAAAAGTGAGTGAAAACATAAGGAGTGTAGTGGAAGAAATATTTTCTGAAATTTATTTTTGTTTCTTGGCCTTCAAAACCCCCAATTTTGTTAGCCTAGGCTATTTGGAGCGTGTATCTGCCGGGAAGAGATTGTGATATCCCTGAAATATAACAAGGAAAATTTCAGTTTCTAAAATTTAAAATAGCAATATGAGCCAGGCTACTGTCTTCACAGAGACTTTTCAGAGTTCCCTTATTTCTCTGCACTGCCATATCCACAACTGACCTAAATGAAAGGACCAAAAGCCCTCAAGATCTCAGTTACTTATCACATGAAAGTTTACTCCTTGCTCATATGAGATCTACTATGGTCCAGTTGCTCTCCAGGGCTGCTGCCTTCCCAGTAATTCCAGTCTGCTTCCATCATGCGGTTCCACCATCTCAATACAGGGCTTAATCATCTTTCCAGCCAAGCATCTCACTGCCATCCTCCACTGAGGATCCTGAGTTCAGTCTCTCAGCTTCAGTTTTCCACAGAATATACTACCACACAGTTGCCTAGCTGCATGGTGATAGGGATGACACGTGGGCTTTTGCTACTCCTCAATCAGAACTTCAAACAAGCCTTACTTTTTCATTAGTCCTGCCTGTAGTCTTACATGGTGCTTCAAATTCCAGATTCTTACTGAACTTCTGTAGGGGAGAGCTGGAGGGAAGAGAGACGTGGTTTGATGCTCTGAAATGTTCCCTTCTGCACCCAAACTATCATGTTCAATTTCCAAAATTGATTCTGAGTTTGGCCAGTTCTGTGCATTTTCAACACTATGGCCTAAGTCAGTAACCATCAATTCTCACCTGTATTACTTAGATGTTCTAACTACTTCTCCTGCCCCCAAGGGGTCCACAGAACAATTAAGGTGATTAGTTAGATATGTAAAGTATATCATGTCAAGTGCTGTTTTCAACTTCCAATGCCTTCTCATTTCAAGTTGAAAAAAACTCACATATTTCACATGAGCTGCAAGTTCCTGCATACCCTGGACCCTGCGTCTCCCTTCTCAGTGCCCCAGACACAAATGAGCTTCCTCTCTATCCACACAATAACACCAAGCTCTGTGTTAGGGCTGTTACACTTGTTGTTTCATCCAAGTGGAAGTCAGCTCTGGACCTTCCTTCTTGTCATTTGGGACTCAGAAAGGTCTGCTGCTCTATGAAGTATTCCCTGCCCACCGGAACCACACTGCCCATTCTGCACTATCATCCCATCCCCTTTAATCTCTTCACAGAACATATGCCCACTTGAAATTGTGTTGTTCCTTTATTTGTTGATTGGTTTATTGGGATGTGTCAACCACTTAACCATGTGAAATATACATACAGCATTGAGAAGGCAGTGGAGACTTGGAGAGAAGTTTTTCACATGCTGGCACCTTTTGTCCTATGTTTGCTCATCCCTCCTAGCAACTTGGATCAGCCAAGTGTCAGGTGATTCCCACCAAGTCATCCTTCAGATGTGACTGCAAACCAAATCCCCCAACCCAGCCAGCCAGCTGGAACCCAACAATCAACCCCAAACTCACTCACCAACATCACACAAGGCAACAAACTCAGAAAAATAAGTTTTGCTTGAAACGTTTTGATATAATTATTAAGAAAAGTGCAGAAAAAACGACCACCTCTCAGTTGACTGACTGAACAACAGAAAAAATAAAGTCAGATTTTAACATTCTGGTTACCTTTAATATATTTAATAAACTCAGATTTTAACATTCTAGTTACCATACTGGCAGAGTACACATTATCAGTACATCAAAGACTCAGAAAGATTATCAGTTATTATCTGAGTCTCTACTGACCTAATTAGTCAAAAAGGCCTAGTTTGGCAAGAAAAGCGGGAAGGGAAGGGGGAAGAGGAAAAGGAGAGAGACTGGAGGGTAATCAAAGCCCAGGGTTCTTTACAAGTTCAGCAGCATCCAGAGCTGGCCCACAGGATGGGAGTGTGAGGTAGATTGGGCTCTGGTGACCTCAGCAGGATCTACTTCCCAGAGCCACTAGAGTGTCCAGTGCATGAAACCTCAGTTTGTGACACAGGAGTTAGCAGTGTCCAAAGATTCCAGGGTCTGGAAGGAAGAACAAACTTTGGAGAATTTGGTAAACACCACGGACCCAGCACGTCCAGCGGCAGCACAGGAGGCACTCTCACGCAAGACTAGTGACCTGCAAATACCCAAAGCTCTGAAATGTAAATATGACCAGTCTCAAAGGATCCCCACGCAGGAGCAGTGGGGTAGAAAGGCATCCCCTGGGCTTAGGGGACGGGGCCACAACCACAGCCAGAAGCCGTGGCGGGATGCCGGAGCCCAGGGCTGAGCGGGGCGGCGCTGTCCGGCGAGGGTGCATCCACAGGCAGGGGCTGAGCCTCTGGGTCCAGAGCTGTGTGTAACGAAAGCCTCCTCTTAGCCCTGGGGGGAGCAGCTGGCTCCTGAGCGCCCTGTTCCCAAGGACGACGGCGAGGGCCACATCTTCCAGCTGGGTGGCGATCCGGGGCGGATGGACCTGGGGTCGGCGGCTGGGTCGGGCCGGGCTCCCCGGAGGTGCTGGTGGCCGCATCCCTGAACTGGGCGGCAGAGCAAGAACCCCGGGCCGGCGAGGGGCGCCGGGACACAGCACGCACAGGGACTCGGTGGCGGGTCCCACCTCCCGCGGCTACAGCCCTACGGGGGCGCAGAGCGCGGCGGGGCAGGTGGTGCCTCTGGCCGAGAGCGGCTCCCCGGGACGCGCGGACCTCCCTCCAGGCGTTCAGGACCTGGCTGTCCGGCGCCGTGGGCTGCGTGTGGTCCAGCACGGTCCGGTCCTGCCCGCGTTTCCACAGCTCGTAGCGCTCCGGTTGCAGGATGCGCACGAAGGCGTCCATGGAGAAGGCGACCCGGGCCTCCCCGCAGCTGCACTGCGAGGCCACTTTGCCGTAATCGATCCAGCGCGGGCAGGCGAAATTGATGGCTTCCGCGCAGTTGAAGCCGTGGTTGAAGCCAGAGTGGTAGCCGTAGGGAAAGGTCACGATGAACTCTCCAGCCTCCTGAGTGACCCGATCGAAGGGGATGCCGTTGTCCTTGAGGACCGTGGGCGAGATGAGAGCCACCTTGTGCCGCAGGAAGGCCTCACAGCCCCGCGCGCTGCCCGGGAACAGCTCCCTGGCCAGGCGTTCCAGGCGCCGGCCGTGCTCCGGGGGCACCGCGTACCACGTCTTGGGCTCCCCGAAGTGCAGGTAGTTGATGCTGTAAAGGTCCATGTCCTCCGTGTGCCAGGCGAAGGCGGTCTTCCACATGCCGAAGTACAGGTAGGGGGTGTTGACGCCTTCGATGACCACTCCGCACTCCTGCTCCAGCAGGTCCTGAATGGTTCCCAGGTGTCCAAGGTTCCACTGCTCCGTGTTTTGATCGAATAAGGAGCCACTCACGTCCGCACCATATACTGGTGAATCATAGAGGCGTGTTTTCCAATATTTTCGCTCCAGATCCTCAAAATCAGAGTAGAATGGAGTCTGGTGTTTTTCACTGTTTGTTAAGCGGCGATACTCGCTCATGGTCATGACTTTCTTCTTTTTGTGGTTTTGAGTAAACACACCTGCCTTCCCAGTGGTCACCTGCTGGAGGGGAGCGGCTATTAAGATGTCATCGATATCATCGTACGTCTGTCTGGCTTTCCATCCTTTCGGTGGAATTACCTTGGCAAGGCCAGCTCGGTGTGCACCTTGTGACTCCAGGTAAACAATATATTTGTTGAAATCTTCAAATTCTTCCATGGTTGCGTGGAAGGTCCTAATCTTCCAACTTGGGTTCTGGCTACCAAAGTGCTTAGACTGCATGGCGGCAATAGAATAAGCAATGGACTCCCAGCTTCTTAGGTATGCTTTGGATACCTGAGAATGCTGGGGAGTAACACCTTCCCTATACTTTCTTTATTTTTAAAGAAGTTTAGATATATCTGAGAGGCAGGAACTCAGACTTGAACTTTTAAACAAACGAGGTGGTATCTTCTCCAGGCTTGTCAATCCACCAGAAGGACTCCGCTCTTGTCAGCATTTTGGAGCCAAAGAAAATAGACTATTTCCCAGAGGAGAGGGCTCTCTGAGCCAAGTCCTGCCTCAGCCTGCAGCTCTGTGAGTTTCCTCTGTTAGGGATATAAGTGCCTGAGGCCTCGCCAGATTCCCAGGCTTGAGTGCATGCGTGGCTTCTCACCTCACTGTAGCAGAAAGTCTCTCCATGGAAGTTTCCAAGCCAAACCTACAGAAAGTACAAAATATTGAAAATAAGTGGATGACAAAACAAACTGATTTAACACCAAGTTAAAGAAAATTGTATAGCAATCTTAATTTCAAAGTTTGAATTTAAGGGCAAAAAGTACACTCTTTTGGTAGGCATGTGAACTGGTGCAGCTATGGTGCATAGTATGGAAAACAGTATGGCAGTTCCTCAAAACTTTTAAGTATAAGCAACATATGATGCTGCAGTCTCACTTCTGGGTATATATCCAAAGGAAATAAAAACAGAATATGAAGGAGATATCTGCCCTCCCTCATTCTCTGAGGTATTATTCACAATGGATAATATATGGAAACAACGAACATGTCCAGCGATGGTTGAATGGTTACAGGAGATGTGGTACATATATACAATGGAATATTACTCAGCCATAAAAAGAATGAAATTTTGTCATTTGCAACAACATGGATGGTCGTGGAGGGTATTATGCCCAGTGAAATAAGACAGAGAAAGACAAATATGGCATGGTATCACTTATATGTAGAATCTTAAAAGAAAAAAAAAAGTAAAGCTTACAGAACCAGCATAGAAAAGTGGTTGCAGGGGAGGGCAGGGAAGGGAGGGTAAAAAGGTACACAGTGAATAAAGTCTCAGGAGCGAATGTTAACCATGGTGATTATAGTTGATAACACTGTGATGTATAGTTGAAATTTTCTAGAAGAGTAGGATTTAAATGTTCTTACCAAAAAAAGTAAATATATGAAGTAACTGTGTTAATTAGCTGGATGGGGGGAATTCTTTCACAATGTTTATCAAATCACCACAAAGTTCACTGAATATTTTACAATTTTCTAAGTCAATTATACAGCAATAAAGCTGAAATTTAAAAATAAAGAATTAGGGCAAATCATAAGACAGAAAAAGAGGACTATCTAACTGAAGTATAAGGACATTAAGCAAGCTTGAAACTTAAGGAGTTAAGCACTCAACTCAAGAAATTGGATGCTTAACCCAAAAGAAAAATTAGGGAAAGGAAAACAATGATATAAGCTGAAACAATTACAAAAGAAAAATTAACACCCGATAGAAATGATGACTGAAAACAAAATGCAATTTGTAGACCATTAAAAGTGTAAAAACATAAGCATAAGAGAAAAGAGAGTAAAGTACAAGCAAATCATGTTATAATAAAATAGGGAACACAGATATAAATCTACCCTTATAGAAAGAGTGCCTATGTAAACAAAACAGGAGAAAAGTACAGAACACAAATGTACACATCCTTAACAAGCATTACCCTTAATGTGTAAATACTTGAAACATTCTAATTAAAATATAATCATTAATTTGCATCGATAGACAAATTATTAGAAATATAGGGTTCACTCAGAACGGGAGAAAATATTTGCAAATGAAGCAACTGACAGAGGATTAATCTCCAAAATTTACAAGCACCTCATGCAGCTCAACATTAAAAAAACAAAAAACCCAATCCAAAAATGGGCAGAAGACCTAAATAGACATTTCTTCAAAGAAGATATACAGATTACTAACAGACACATGAAAGAATGCTCAACATCGTTAATCATTAGAGAAATGCAAATCAAAACTACAATGAGATATCATCTCACACCGGTCAGAATGGCCATCATCAAAAAATCTACAAACAATAAATGCTGGAGAGGGTGTGGAGAAAAGGGAACCCTCTTGCACTGTTGGTAGGAATGTAAATTGATACAGCCACTTTGGAAAACAGTATGGAGGTTCCTTAAAAAACTAGAAATAGAACTACCATACGACCCAGCAATCCCACTACTGGGCATATACCCTGAGGAAGCCATAATTCAAAAAGAGACATGTACCACAATGTTCATAGCAGCACTATTTACAATAGCCAGGACACGGAAGCAACCTAAGTGTCCATCAACACATGAATGGATAAAGAAGATGTGGCACATATATACAGTGGAATATTACGCAGCCATAAAAAGGAACGAAACTGAGTTATTTGTAGTGAGGTGGATGGACCTAGAGACTGTCATACAGAGTGAAGTAAGTCAGAAAGAGAAAAACAAATAGCGTATGCTAACACATATATATGGAATCTAAAAAAATAAAATAAAATAAAATGGTCATGAAGAACCTAGGGGCAAGATGGGAATAAAGATGCAGACCTACTAGAGAATGGACTTGAGGATACGGGGAGGGGGAAGGGTAAGCTGGGACAAAGTGAGAGAGTGGCATGGACATATATAGATACACTACCAAATGTAAAATAGATAGCTACTGGGAAGCAGCCACATTGCACAGGGAGATCAGCTCGGTGCTTTGTGACCACCTAGAGGGGTGGGATAGGGAGGGTGGGAGGGAGGGAGATGCAAGAGGGAATAGATATGGGGACATATGTATATGTATAACTGATTCACTTTGTTATAAAGCAGAAACTAACACACCATTGTAAAGCGCTTATACTCCAATAAAGATGTTAAAAATTAAAAAAGAAATATAGGGTTCAACGAAGTTTCTAGACACTGATTAGCATACAAAATCTATAGATCCCATACACCAGTTAACAGTCAATTATAAAGTGAAAGAGTAAAATGGTTTTAATCCCTTTAATAACAGAAATACATGGCCCCAATGAAGAAATCTAAAAATGATATGCATGCAATGCTTGTACTTTAAATGCATAAATAAATGAAATATTTACCAGGGAAAAAAAGTTGCTTTCTGATACAAAATGTCATCCTTTTCATCTTTATGCTTTAAAAAAAAAAAAAAAAAAAAAAAGGCCAAAAAAGTGCTTGCCTTCTGCTAGTCTAAAATCTTAATTCCAAATGATGATACACTAGGACCCAGAAAATGGTTTCCTTGAAGGATTCAGCCTCTGAATGAAACAGGCTGTGCTCAAAGTCTGACTATATATGTCCCACAGCAATTTCAATTCAATCAGTACCACCCCAATTCGAATACCCTCATATCCATCAAAATCTCTAATTTGATCCCACATAATTTTCAAGTCCCTTCCAATTGACACACTCCTTACTCAGTTCTAGAAACCCTCTCATTCTCATTAGATCGCAGTTCACTCAATGAGGTGCTTTTTCCTGAAAGTCTTTGTGATTTTTACCAAGAAAATATTAAGAAAAAATTAACTTAAAGTTGGAAAATAGTTTAAAAATTAAAACTCAAGGAAAGGATATCCCAATGTATAGTTCCCTCTCTCTCGCTCTCTCTATATATGCATAGTGTCATTTTTTAAAACTTCTGGTAGGAAAATAACTCTTTTGCTCATAAGCACAAATTACAGAAATAAAGTGACCTACCTTCTACCAACAAAATCCTGATTCCACTTGGAGATATTCAAGGACCCAGAGAGAGAGACAGTGTTCTCTGGGCAGCTGGCCTCCAAATGCAGACCCATGTCCTGATGGCTCTGGCTTTCTACCTGGGCGAAGGTATAATTTGATCAGTACCAATCAAAGGTATTTGCTCTGGTTGGTCAGCCCACTTTGTCTGCGCCCTTTTGATTTTTTAAACCAATCTTACAGTGAACTAAGAGGTTGAAAAGGAAAGGATTGGGAAAGTCAAACCAAGCAAATATTAAACAAAAGAAACCTGGTCTAGCAGCAATTAATATCGAATGTATTTATAAGGTAAAAGAAGGACAGCTTATGGTTATCAAAAAGAAACACTCATGGGAAAGATTACAATGATGCACTTTACGCACCTAGACACATAGCACTGAGACATAGAACACAAAGACTGAGAATTATAAGGTAAAACTGACATATTTGCAGTCATGGTGGGAGGTTTTTTTTTTTCAAACACCGTTCTCCCAGAAACTGATAGACAAGGAGAGAAGAAAATTAATAATGTTATAAAAGTTTAAACAATAAATTTAACAACTTTGATTATATTACCTGCAGCAACCACATAGCAAAATGCTTTTCAACACATATAAAACATTTACAAAAATTTACCACTGTAAGACCGCATAATAAATCTCAATAAAAATTCCATAGAATCAACATATTGAGTACCATCTTGATGAATCTTTTATTTCAATCATGAAATAAAAGTGAAAGTCAATAATCAAAAAACTGAACACAAACATATTTATTAAAAAATGAAATCCACATAACATCTACAAAAATATCCATATAATTGCTAAAAACCTATTGATTTTTATGTTGTAGCAAGTAGTTAGTAAAACCTAAACCAGAATACCTCAGAATTATTTGAAAGAAAATAAATATAAAAATGATAGAACAATTCAAAAAACAAAATGGAAAAGAGCCATATACAAAAATATAAATGATTATTAAAATAGAAGTCTGTTACTTAAAAAATAAAGACAGAAGTGGTTAATAAATTATATAGTCCTCCCTGCTAAAGGAAGGGAGTGCTCCCCTAGCGTGGGAAGCAGGTGCAGAGTGGCAAGTGGAGTTGGGAGTCGGGGAGGGGTAATGATTTTATAGAGGAGGACCCTGCCAAACACCATTTTAACCAGGTCAACATCAAGAGTCATAAACTGGGAATTCCCTGGCAGTCCAGTGGTTAGGACTCCGCACTTTCACTGCCTAGGGCCCAGGTTCGATCCCTGGCTAGGGAAATAAGATCCCACAAACTGCGGGACGTGGCCAAAAAAAAAAAAGTCATAAATTACTTTGATAGTATATGTCCTTGATATGATATGATTAAAATGTGATAAAATTCCCTCTGTAATCTTCCTCCAAAAAAATACAGAAACCCAAGATAATCATAAGAAAAGCGTCAAATTCCACTAGAGGGGCATCCTACAATATACCTGACCAGTATTCCCCCAAACTGTCAGGTTTCTATACAAACTTTTGGTCAAAAACGAGGAAAGTCTGAGAATCTGTTACAGCCAAGAGAAACCTAAGGAGACATGAAAACTAAATGTAAATTGATATTTTAGATGAGATCTTGGAACAGAAAAAGGACGTTGGGTAAAAGGTGAGGAAATCTGAACCAATGATAGCCTTTAGTAGACAATAACATATTGACATTGGTTCATTCATTGTAATCAATATACCATGGGAAGTAATATGTTACTAATAGGGGGACATGTGAGTGGGGTCGGGTCAATACTCCCTGATCCACGTGCTCAATGTTTTGTAAGTCTAAAACTGTCCAAAAACTTACGTATTACTAAATATAATATTGTAAATAATAAGCAAACAGGAGAAGGCATCAATAAACAATATTAGAATGAAAAAAATTAGAAACATAATCTGAGTTTTGGAAACAGTCTACAATACAACACACTACAAACCAAATGATTCTATGAACCACTATGTGACTTAATTTTTTAGAGCACTTTTAAAAATATTTTAAAGTATGAAATATAAAGTGTTCACAGACATCTGTAGAGCATATATGTACAGTTCAACAAATAACTATAGAGTAAACAGAAGTGGAACCACTACCCAGGTCAAGAAATGCAACATTGCCAGGCACCTGGCTGCCTGACTTGTGCTCTTTTTCCCAGATTACAGCCCCTTCTGCCTCCTACACTGACCTTATCCTAACTATTCACATAGTAAATTTGGTATACATTATAAAATTAAAACTCTGTCCATTTTTGAAAACTTTATATAACCGTGAAGAAACACAACTGTATTTATGTACTTTAGTGTATTTTTGGTGTATTTTTTCATCATTTACGCCGTTGCATGCAGCTGGACTTTTCTGTTTCAGGGCTGTAAAGTATTCAACCATATAAACTTTCTACTGTTGATGGGGCTTTGGGTTGTTTCCACTTTTGGCCTCTTACAAACAGCGTTGCTCTGAAAATTCTCTGACGTGTATACTGGCCATAGAATATGTAAGCTTCAACTTGCCAAATGTTTTCAACACATTTTACCAGTTTACGCACTAGCTGCATGCAAGGGTGCTCATCGCCCTTCACTTTTGCAAATCTTTGGTGATTTTCTGCCTTTTTAGTTTTAGCCGATCAGGTGAGGGCATGGGGATACCTCATAATGATTTGCATTTACTTGGTTCCTAATAGGGGTGAACCAATTTTTCTGATGATTATTGGCTGATTGGAGGTGCTCCTTCAGGAAGTGCCTCATCAAGTACTGTGTCCATTTTTCTGCTGGGTTGTCTGTCTTGGTAGTAGTTATATGTTCTGCTTATTAGTTCTTTACTGGGTATGAGTAACACGATATCTGTTCTGACTCTTTGATTTGTCTTTTCCCTCTCTTTTTCATTTTTTTTTGATCCACAGAAGTTTCTCTGTACCTCTAACAGAACAAATATTATTAAAAACAGCTAATATATGGTGACTATCTAATGCCAGACACTGTTCAATGCACTCTGCATAGAATAATTTATTTACGCCTAATCTTCATAATGACCCTATAAGGGAAATCCTACGAACCCTATTCCTCATATGAGGAAACCGCATCAAGGAGATATTAGGAAACTTGCTCAAGGTGACAGATCTTGTAAGTAGGGAAGTATTCAAGCAAGAATCTCCAAGATGATTCCTTAAAAGAAGAACAAAGAGGGGTGACTTCTCGTCTACCGAACTGTGATATTGGAGCTGCAATGGACAAATATATCTACGTACAGAATAGAGAGGCCAGACACAGACACATGGATATGTGGGAGTGTGCCTATGATGGAGGTAGCGTACCAAACCAATGGGGAAGGATGGGCTATTCAATATGTGGTAGTGGCATTGGCACTATTTTGGGGGTGGGGGTGGGATTGGAGCTTGACCTCATACCACTTACATAAATAAATTTGAGGTGCATTACAGATGGATAAAACACAGAATTTTAAGACAAAATATTGAGGAATGTTTTTATGAACTCAGGGTTGAACAATGGCTTAGAGAACCAAAAGCACCATGATGGGAACGTCTGATATATTTAAATGATTCCAAACTAATGACTGTGATGGTTAATTTCACATGTAGACTGGGCTAAGAGATGCCCAGATAGTTGGTAAAGCATCACTTCTGTGTGTTCTGCATGGCTCTTCCGGGAAGAGATTAGCACTTGCAACAGTAGACTGAGTAAAGAGCGCCTTCACCACTGCAGGTGGGATCACCCAAACCACTGAGAGCCCAAATTCAACAAAAGAGCAGAGTAGGGGTGAATTTACTCTCTCTGCCTGAGCAGACACATCCATCTTCTCTTGCTTTGGGACATCTGATATGGGCGCTCCTGGTTCCCAGGCATTCGAACCCAGACTCAACCATATTCCCTGTTCTCCATCTTGCAGACGGCCCAGCTGACAGATCGTGGGATTCCTCAGCCTCCATAGCCAGATGAATGAGTTCCTCTAATAAGAGCTATACACATATCTCCTATCGGTTCTATTACTCTGAAGAACCCTGACTCATACAATGACGTAAAAAATTAAAAGAAATTACAGTCTAGGAGAAGTTTGTCACCATACATGAAATAGACAATGAATTAGTATCCTGAATATCACATAACTTCTACATAACAACAACAAAAAATAGTCAAACCAAAAAAAGTAGGCAGAGCTTTAGAATAGGTAATTCAGAAAAGAGGAAATCCAAATGGCCAATAAATACAAGAAGATGTGCAGGATCACTAGCAATCAGAGAAGCTGTTCTCTGCCCATTTTGATTAGGTCTGACAATATAAAAAAGTGGGTCAAGATAGGGAGAATCCAGAACTCTCCCACACTGCCAATAGAGCTGGAAATTGGAGGGCAAGCTGGCTTTTCCTAAAAAGTTAAAAGTGAACATAAATACAACCCAGGAATCCTATATACAAAGCTGTTCTGTAAAGCATAGTTTGAAATAACAAAGATTTGCAAATAACCCTATTGTCCATCAGCAGCAGAACGAATAAAATAAAATAAATTACACAGATCTAGTGGACTTTGTTGAACAGACTAAGAACTATATACAAGAAAGTCTTTAGATCTTGTAACTGTAATATTGACTTTTTTAAAAGGTGATAGTGGGGGTATGTTGTTTAAACCACACGACATACTACTTTCAATTTCGTAGCCTTTGTCTACAAACTGTGTGAATATACACTGGACTTGTGATTGTTATTTCTCAGGAGTGGAGAGAGGCCTAAGAGAGATCGTGGCAGTGAGAACAAAGGTGGCTCTATCCTTGCCTTTATGTAATTGTCATTGTCAATGTCCCTTGCCTTTCCAAGAATAAGTATAGCAACAACTTACTGACCATGGAAGAAGAGCTGGATCTGGGTATCTTTTCCTGAGAAGAGTGGTCCAGATTGTGAGTATCTAAATGAGTGTGCCGGTTGACTTGAAATAAAATAGAATTTTCAATAAAATTCATTATGAACCCCCTTCATCACCACCCCCAGCTCCTGATCCTTTCAAGAAGACTAATTTTTTTTTAATGGAAGTATAGTTGATTTGCAATACTGTGTTAGTTGCAGGTGTACAGAACAGTGATTGTTATATACATATGTTTTCAGATTATTTTTCATAATAGGTTATTTCAAGATATTGAACACTGTTCTCCTGTGCTATATAGCAAATCCTTGTGGTTTTTTTTGTTTTGTTTTTGTTGTTTTGTTTTTCTGTGTAAATCCTTGTTGCTTATCTGTTTTCTGTACAGTAGTGTGTATCTGTTAATACCATACCCCTAATTTATCCCTCCCCTGCTCCCTTTCCCCTTAGCTAACCACAAGTTTGTTTTCTATGTCTGTGACTTTGTTTCTGTTTTGTATATAGATTCACCTGTATTGTTTTTTAGATTACACATGTAAGTGATCTATTTGTCTTTTTCTGTCTTACTTACTTCACTTAGTATGATATTCTCTAGGTCCTTCTATGCTGCTGCAAGTGACAATATTTCATACTTTTGTGGCTGAGTAATATTCCACGATATGTATATACCACTTCTTCTTAAACTAATCATCTGTTGATGGGCACTTGGTGTGTTTCCATGTCTTGGCTATTGTAAAAAGGGCTGCTATGAACACTGGGGTGCATGTATCTTTTCGAATTAGAGTTTTCGTATCTTTCTGGATATACGCCTAGGAATGGGATTGTTGGATCATATGGTAGCTCTATTTTTACGTTTTTATAAGCAACCTCCATACAGTTTTCCATAGTGACTGAACCAATTTGCATTCCTACCGAAATGTAAGAGGGTTCCCTTTCATCCACACCCTCTCCAGCATTTATTATTTGTACACTTTTTGATGATGGCCATTCTGACAGGTGTGAGGTGATACCCCTCTGTGGTTTTGATTTCCATTTCTTTAATAATTAGCGATGTTGAGCATCTTTTCATGGGCCTGTTGGCCATTTGTATATCTTCTTTTGAGAAATGCCTACTTAGGTCAAGAAGACTAATTTAGGAACCAGTATACTGGTAAAACTAAACTGTATTTCTAACATTGCTTCTCTTTATTGGGCAAAGGAAATTTTGTTTCAAGTATAAAAGTGAGTGAAAACATAAGGAGTGTAGTGGAAGAAATATTTTCTGAAATTTATTTTTGTTTCTTGGCCTTCAAAACCCCCAATTTTGTTAGCCTAGGGTATTTGGAGCGTGTATCTGCTGGGAAGAGATTGTGATATCCCTGAAATATAACAAGGAAAATTTCAGTTTCTAAAATTGAAAAGAGTAATATGAGCCAGGCTACAGTCTTCATAGAGACTTTTCAGAGTTCCCTTATTTCTCTGCACTGCCATATCCACAACTGACCTAAATGAAAGGACCAAAAGCCCTCAAGATCTCAGTTCCTTATCACATGAAAGTTTACTCCTTGCTCATATGAGATCTACTATGGTCCAGTTGCTCTCCAGGGCTGCTGCCTTCCCAGTAATTCCAGTCTGCTTCCATCACGTGGTTCCACCGTCTCAATACAGGGCTTAATCATCTTTCCAGTCAAGCATCTCACTGCCATCCTCCACTGAGGATCCTGAGTTCAGTCTCTCAGCTTCAGTTTCCCACAGAATATACTACCACACAGTTGCCTAGCTGCATGGTGATAGGGATGACACGTGGGCTTTTGCTACTCCTCAATCAGAACTTCAAAGAAGCCTTACTTTTTCATTAGTCCTGCCTGTAGTCTTACATGGTGCTTCAAATTCCAGATTCTTACTGAACTTCTGTAGGGGAGAGCTGGAGGGAAGAGAGACGTGGTTTGATGCTCTGAAATGTTCCCTTCTGCACCCAAACTATCATGTTCAATTTCCAAAATTGATTCTGAGTTTGGCCACTTCTGTGCATCTTCAACACTATGGCCTAAGTCAGTAACCTTCAATTCTCACCTGCATTACTTAGATGTTCTAACTGCTTCTCCTGCCCCCAAGGGGTCCACAGAACAATTAAGGTGATTAGTTAACTATGCAAATTATATCATGTCAAGTGCTGTTTTCAACTTCCAATGCCTTCTCATTTCAAGTTGAAAAAAACTCAAATATTTAACATGAGCTACAAGGTCCTACATACCCTGGACCCTGCCTCTCCCTTCTCAGTGCCCCAGACACAAATGAGCTTCCTCTCTGTCCACACAATAACACCAAGCTCTATGTTAGGGCTGTTACACTTGCTGTTTCATCCAAGTGGAAGTCAGCTCTGGACCTTCCTTCTTGTCATTTGGGACTCAGAAAGGTCTGCTGCTCTATGAAGTATCCCCTGCCCACCGGAACCACACTGCCCATTCTGCACTATCATCCCATCCCCTTTAATCTCTCCAGAGAACATATGCCCACTTGAAATTGTCTTGTTCCTTTATTTGTGGATTTGTTTATTGGGATGTATCAATGACTTAACCATGTGAAATATACATACAGCATTGAGAAGGCAGTGGTGACTTGCAGAGAAGATTTTCACAGGCTGGCACTTTTTGTCCTATGTTTGCTCATCTCTCCTAGCAACTTGGATCAGCCAAGTGCCAGGTGATTCCCACCAAGTCATCCTTCAGATCGGACTGCAAACCAAACCCCCCAACCGAGCCCGCCAGCTGGAACCCAACAATCAACCCCAAACTCACTCACCAACATCACACAAGGCAACAAGCTCATAAAAATAAGATTTGCTTGAAATCTTTTGATATAATTATAATGAAAAGTGCAGAAAAAACGACCACCTCTCAGTTGACTGACTGAACAACACAAAAAATAAAGTCAGATTTTAACATTCTGGTTACCTTTAATATATTTAATAAACTCAGATTTTAACATTCTAGTTACCATACTGGCAGAGAACACATTTTCAATACATCAAAGACTCAGAAAGATTATCAATTATTATCTTAGTCTCTACTGACCTAATTGGTCAAAAGGACCTAATTTGGCAAGAAAAGTGGGAAGAGAAGGGGGAAGAGGAAAAGGAGAGAGACTGGAGGGTAATCAAAGCCCAGGGTTCTTTACAAGTTCAGCAGCATCCAGAGCTGGCCCACAGGATGGGAGTGTGAGGTAGATTGGGCTCTGGCGACCTCAGCAGGATCTAGTTCCCAGAGACACTAGAGTGTCCAGTGCATGAAACCTCAGTTTGTGACACAGGAGTTAGCAGTGTCCAAAGATTCCAGGGTCTGGAAGGAAGAACAAACTTTGGAGAATTTGGTAAACACCACGGACCCAGCACGTCCAGCGGCAGCACAGGAGGCACTCTCACGCAAGACTAGTGACCTGCAAATACCCAAAGCTCTGAAATGTAAATATGACCAGTCTCAAAGGATCCCCACGCAGGAGCAGTGGGGTAGAAAGGCATCCCCTGGGCTTAGGGGACGGGGCCACAACCACAGCCAGAAGCCGTGGCGGGATGCCGGAGCCCAGGGCTGAGCGGGGCGGCGCTGTCCGGCGAGGGTGCATCCACAGGCAGGGGCTGAGCCTCTGGGTCCAGAGCTGTGTGTAACGAAAGCCTCCTCTTAGCCCTGGGGGGAGCAGCTGGCTCCTGAGCGCCCTGTTCCCAAGGACGACGGCGAGGGCCACATCTTCCAGCTGGGTGGCGATCCGGGGCGGATGGACCTGGGGTCGGCGGCTGGGTCGGGCCGGGCTCCCCGGAGGTGCTGGTGGCCGCAGCCCCGAACTGGGCGGCAGAGCAAGAACCCCGGGCCGGCGAGGGGCGCCGGCACACAGCACGCACAGGGACTCGGTGGCGGGTCCCACCGCCCGCGGCTACAGCCCTACGGGGGCGCAGAGCGCGGCGGGGCAGGTGGTGCCTCTGGCCGAGAGCGGCTCCCCCGGGCGCGCGGACCTCCCTCCAGGCGTTCAGGACCTGGCTGTCCGGCGCCGTGGGCTGCGTGTGGTCCAGCACGGTCCGCTCCTGCCCGCGTTTCCACAGCTCGTAGCGCTCCGGTTGCAGGATGCGCACGAAGGCGTCCATGGAGAAGGCGACCCGGGCCTCCCCGCAGCTGCACTGCGAGGCCACTTTGCCGTAATCGATCCAGCGCGGGCAGGCGAAATTGATTGCTTCCGCGCAGTTGAAGCCGTGGTTGAAGCCAGAGTGGTAGCCATAGGGAAAGGTCACGATGAACTCTCCAGCCTCCTGAGTGACCCGATCGAAGGGGATGCCGTTGTCCTTGAGGACCGTGGGCGAGATGAGAGCCACCTTGTGCCGCAGGAAGGCCTCACAGCCCCGCGCGCTGCCCGGGAACAGCTCCCTGGCCAGGCGTTCCAGGCGCCGGCCGTGCTCCGGGGGCACCGCGTACCACGTCTTGGGCTCCCCGAAGTGCAGGTAGTTGATGCTGTAAAGGTCCATGTCCTCCGTGTGCCAGGCGAAGGCGGTCTTCCACATGCCGAAGTACAGGTAGGGGGTGTTGACGCCTTCGATGACCACTCCGCACTCCTGCTCCAGCAGGTCCTGAATGGTTCCCAGGTGTCCAAGGTTCCACTGCTCCGTGTTTTGATCGAATAAGGAGCCACTCACGTCCGCACCATATACTGGTGAATCATAGAGGCGTGTTTTCCAATATTTTCGCTCCAGGTCCTTAAAATCAAAGTGTGCTGGAGTCCGGTATTTTTCACTATTTGCTAAGTGGTGGTACTCACCCACGGTCATGGCTTTTTTCTTTTTGTGGTATTGAGTAAACACACCTGCCTGCCCAGAAATCACCTGCTGGAGGGGAGCGGCTATTAAGATGTCATTGATATCATCATAGGTCTGTCTGGCTTTCCAGTCCTTGGGTGGAATGATCTTCGCCACGCCTGCTCGGTGTGCACCTTGGGATTCCATATAAGCAATGTATTTATCGAAATCATTAAACTCTTCTTTGGTTGGATGAAATACCATTATTCTACAACTTGGGTTCTGGGCCCAGTTGGACTTAGACTTCATAGCTTTCATTAATAAGCAGGAACCTCCCAAGTTCTGATGTATGTTCTGGGCAGGTGAGGATGCTGGAAAACACTACTTTTTCAAAAATGGGTTGGAGTATATCAGCAGGAGCCTGCAGTAGACTTTAATGCAATGAGTTGATAATATTTCTTAGGCTTGCTGATTCTCCAGGGGACTCCACGCTGGGCAGAAGCCTTGCTCAGGACTGATGCCGGCTGAGCCTGCAAGTCTGTGATGTCCTTGGTTGACACTTGGCTCTGTCCTCTTGAGATCTAGTGAATCACCCAGCCCTGGCTGGGTATCCCAAATGCAGTGTCTTCAGGGCAGAATTGAAAGCAAAACCTAAGAAGAAAAAGAATAGAGACAGGTTGAAAACTGATGGTTGGAAATAGTTACAAGGGAACTACAAAGAAAACACCACCATGGACTTTAATTGCATATTCAAATAAAGGCTAAAATTTCATAAGTTTGACAATACAAGAAATGGTGTTGTTGTGAACAATGGAAATTCTTGTACTCTAGTAAGGAGAACGGAAATCATTACATTCACTTTGAAAACCTATTTGGACAGTATCCACTAAAATTGAACTTACCCATGTGCTATGATTCATGCCTAGGATATGTGTATGTCTGTGCAATGAAAGTCAAGTCCAAGAATGTTCAGAACAACATGATTTCAGTAGTCAAACACTGGAAACAACTCAAATGCCAGTCAACATTAGAATGGATAAGTACATTGTAGAATATTCATACAATGGAATACAATACAGGAATGAGGTCAACAAAAACTACATGAAAATAAAAGAATAATTCTATAAACATAATACTGAGCAAAATTATCCGGACTCAAAAGGATACCTATTCTATGCTTCCATTTAGATAAAGATAAAAAGGTACCTATAAGATGATGATATATTTTGGTACCAACGTAATCTCTGTTAGAAGTCAGAGTAGTGGTTACCTTTTTGAAAGAGAGAGGTTGTGAGTGGGGCTGTGAGGAAGTCTCTAGAATAATGTGAATATTCTGTTCTGAACCCAGGTACTGGTTACACAGCCATCAGAATGACTCATTGTCATAATTCTTCAAGTTATGATGATTTTCACAAATTTCTATGAAATAAATTTTTTAAAATTTATTTAAATTATTTAAATAAATTTAAAATGATAGTTTAGGGTGAAAAGCATTAAAATAGAATGATATCTTTCATTGTACCAAAAGGAAAAAGAAGGGTGATTGAAAATATATGAACTAAACATTCAATTGAAGAAACTATAAAATAGAAGAAGAGAAAGAAGGGGTAGGAGTAAAAAAATAACAAAGAATAAAGACAAAATGAACAAAAGAAAACACATACAAGACAGAACACTGATGACCAAAAATATTCTTGGAAGAAATTAATGATAGCAATACACCATGGGCATAACTGAGCATAAGAAAGAAGGGGAAAATAAACCACTAGGAATGAAATAGTGCACAAAAGAATTTTTAAAATCTCGAAAGAGAATCTTAGGAGAAACTTGACAGCAACATTTTCAAAAGATAAGAGAAAAGAATAAATTTCTGGAGAGGAAACATATCCAAAATGGATGCAAGAAACACCAGAAAGCTTGAATAACACCCCAGTATAAGAAGCTGGTTCAAAGTATGACCCCTGAAAGTCCAGGAGACACATCATTTTGCATGTGAATCTAGAAAACTTTCAAGAAACAGTTAACTCTTATTGTGCAAATTGCTTCAGAGTATAGAAAAAGTTGGAAAGCTATTCAGATGAGGCTATTCTGCTCTCTGATAGCCAAACGAAAAAAGGACAATAAAAAGTAAAGCTACAGGCCATTTTTGTTTATAAGCATAGAGGAAAGCATAAAATGGAATGTTATCCAATGAAATGCAGCAAGATAGTAAAAGAATAATACATCATGACCAAATAGAATGCAAGTATGATTGAACGTTGGAAAATTTAATGATATAATTCAGAATATTAACAAAGTAAATGAAAAATATCATCATCTTATAGGTACCAAACAAGCATTTGATGAAATGGAAAATCCATTCATGATTTTAAAATTCTTACTTGCAAAGCATCAAGAGAAACTTTTTTTTGTAAGATAAAGAATTTCAAGGTAAAAAATAGCAAGGATCATTCTTAACAGTGAAACAAAAGTAACATTCTCATTAAAGTTAGGAAAAAGAGATGCATCAGCATGAAAAGCTGCTCAATATCACTAATTATTAGAGAAATGCAAATCAAAACTACAATGAGGTATCACCTCACACCAGTTAGAATAGGCATCATTAGAAAATCTACAAACAACAAATGCTGGAGAGGGTGTGGAGAAAAGGGAACCCTCTTGCACTGTTGGTGGGAATGGAAATAGATAGAGCCACTATGGAGAAGAGTATAGAGGTTCCTTAAGAAGCTAAAAATAGAATTACCATATGATCCAGCAATCCCACTACTGGGCATATACACAGAGAAAACCATAATTGAAAAAATACATGCACCCCAATGTTTATTGCAGCACTATTTACAATAGCCAGGTCACGGAAGCAACCTCAATGCCCATCGACAGACAAATGGATAAAGAAGTGGTGGTACATATATACAATAGAATATTACTCAGCCATAAAAAGGAACGAAATTGGGTCATTTGTTGAGACGTGGATGGATCTAGAGACTGTCATACAGAGTGAAGTAAGTCAGAAAGAGAAAACCAAATATCGTATATTAACGCATGTATGTGGAATCTAGAGAAATGGTACAGATGAACCGGTTTGCAGGGCAGAAGTTGAAACAGAGATGTAGAGAACAAGCGTATGGACACCAAGGGGGGAAAACCGCGGTGGGGTGTGGGTGGTGGTGTGCTGAATTGGGCGATTGGGATTGACATGTATGCACTGATGTGTATAAAACTGATGACTAATAAGAACCTGCAGTATAAACAAACAAACAAACAAACAAAAAACAACTAATACTAAACTTTCTTTGGGTTATTTGTATGGAAAGATGTTAATATAAAGGTTTCCGACATTACATGAAATTTCCAGAAATCTTATATCTTCTGGTCTAATGTTATAAGTCCTAATTCTAGTTATTACTTTAAAATGTATATCTCAGAAATAACAAAATTTCCTTGTCAATTGCATTATTATGAACTTTCATCCAATCTTTAACCGTGGTCATTTTCAAGTCTTTTGTCATTTACAGACAGTTCTGGGTGTACTCTGATGCTTTTGCAAAAATGTTCCTATAAAAGGGTTTCATCTTCAAGAAATTCATGGAAAAGACTCTGACAAGTACAGGTTTCTGGTAACTGACTATACTGCTGAACTGAATGAATAAGCATGTTCGGAACACTAATGGAAAACTGATGAATTCATAAAAGTGCTAACAAAAGATCAAGATGAAAAAAAAATTAATTAGGTGGGACTGAGTCAACTTATGAGGATGATTTTATTTTTGTGACTTTCTGTTTGAATTTAAAAAAAAAGAAATCCCACAAGGACTCAGAGGCAAAAAATATACAAATCAATTTCCACTGCAAAGTAAAGGAGTTGTTACAGTGGAGGATTACTGGACTGAATGTCAATATTATGACATAGTATGAGTGAGTTTCGTGTTGGGTAATTGCAATCGTTGCTTTTGTTGTGGTCATCCATTTACAATGCTTGGTGTCAGTTTATTTATCCCTTATAAAAATAAAATACAGTGTGTGTGTGTGAAAAGAAAAAAACATATTGAAAACAATGTGAAAAATAAATCTCACCATGTACACTCCACTTTCAACTTGAACTGTGTAGAGCAAATGTAATAGTTATGATTTAGGACAGAAAATATATGTGTACAAATAAGAAAACAAAAAAATAACCAAAGCAAACTATCTCATTAACCCAATTTCAAGTGCTCCCTTATTACTGTTTCCTAATCCTCTTAAGCTCCCCTAATTTCCACCGTTCAAATATTCTCTCTCACTTTCCCCTGTCCTCAAACTTCAGGCGCCCCTATTCCACCCCACTTAGAATCCTCCGAATGTCCGAAAAGTCCCTAAGTGATCTGGCCCACCATCACCTCTTGACCTCACCCCTTTCTACCCTGCTCCTTGCTCTCTCATTGCAAACACATTCCTGGCTGTGTCTCAAAAAAGGCCGGTATACTCTTGTCTGAGGGTCTTTGCACCCAGGCAACTCTCAAGCCTCAGCCCAAACATCACCTTTTCAGGGAACTCTCCTCTGATTGTCTTGCTTTGGATAAAAGTAGAGACGATTTTCCTTCCAGGAAAACAGGTACTCTCTCAACAAAACATTTCCAAATGAAACTTGAACTGATGGTCAGTACCCATGTATCTCTTCCAGATATACTCACATCAGCGCCATGGTAACTCCAACATTGCTGATTGCATCACAATGGAATCCAACTGGCTCTTCCAACTGTCTACTAAAAGGCCTCCTTTTTAAAGTTATCAGCCCACAAAACACAGGTATTTTACCTGAAATTTTTCCTTTAAGATTTCTTACAAGAAAATAAATGAGATCTAAATATTATACAAATTTCAGGGTCCTTTTAGTTACAGAGGGATTTCCCTGGGAAAGCTGCCAGAATGGGAGGAGCTAGCACAGTTGTCAGGGCATTAAACACCACTAGTATTGGGTCAGCACAAGAACCAGGGAGAGGAGAAGAAAACCATGCTAAAGAAATCGGTGAGGAAGAGCTCAAATGCCTTTAGAGAGCAAAGGCATTTCATCTTCCTCACCCTGTAGTCTCCCCAATAAGACTTCGAAAGATCAGCTTGCCTGCCATTGTTCCAAGTGATAGAAACTCCCCACATCTCCTATGGTCTGCAAGAGGTGCCAGAGGTCCCTATATCTTATCTGGGGTCCATTCAAGACAAGAGGAAGCTGGGGCTGGGGCCCAATCCTCTACCACCCCTCTCCCCAAAGAGGTCAGCACAATTGGGCTTCAACATAAAACATTTCTCCTTTGGATCTGGGATCAGGGACAAAAAAAGAGCCAAGGAAGGGCTTGCTCTCTGTGACCCCTGCTGGTAGCTTTTGTAAGAGTGCATCAAAGGAATGTTTGCTGCAGATCCGAATACTGGTGGCAGGGGCCCTTTGAGTGAGCGGTAGTAGCTCTGTGTACCTCTGCCCTGGAGCCTCATGCACCATAGAATGTGCAGAAGGTAGGTAATGGAGGATTAAAACACTCTTCTCTTTTTCCAACTTTAATGTCAAAGGATCAAAGAAACAATCTCGAGGTTTCTATAGAATTTGTTGGTAATAAATGGTGGGGAGGGGAAGTGGTTGACAATCTAGTTCATCCTTGAGGGAGTGTGACAAATGCAGTTCACTTAGCCTCTAAAGATTGGGTGGAAGTCAAATAATCTCTCTTCCTATTCCAGAAACACCTGATGAGCACTCAAGGGTCTTGGGGATAGATTGGTAAGAAGGAGAAGCATTGTTCAAAAATGACCCTAGATGTTCATCCTAAGATGCCTGAACAATAGGCTAGCCTAGACTCCTTCCATGACTGGAGGGCTATAGCATCCAAAAGGACCCAAGGTGCCCAGGTGCCTCCTGACGTACAGGGCTGCTGGCTTTCCCGGACAGCTCCTGTAACTGGCTGGCATGATATCTAGGCCGCTTAGTTCCCCAAGCAGTCTGAAGGTACCTCTCCTAATAAAGTTGCTGTCATCAAAGCCCTATATGAAGGAAGAGCACTGGGGAAGGGGCCTCCACTAGAACAAAACCCTCCTCAACATGGGATGCCTCTCCATGTAGACGCTGAGAACATGCAGAGCCTAAGTATGCCTTGGTCTTGATGTGTTTCCTGAACTCATATTGTATGACTCTGTGTAACTGTCCACCATTGACAAGGGGACCCAAAAGATGGGAAGAAAGCAAATAGTAAGGTTTCATCAGGGTTAGGGTTTTCCAGCCATGTGTATCTCAAGGAGAGAGGAACAAGTGTCTTGATGGATTGGATGGAGGGATAAGAGAGTGATTAAAATGATGGGCCAGTAAATTTATCCTGGCTAAAAAAGGAAATGAGAACATGAAGGCAATGATGGAGAATGAAACAGTGCTCGATTCATGGGCTGAATGTCTCCATTAGGTGAAATACGTCTATTAGAACACTAGGAAATGTAAGCAAAAAGAGAATGGGATGCTTGAAACATGGCTGGTACTCTCATTATTCCCATTTTATGGAGGAAGAAACTGAGGTGTAGAAAAATTTATATTTAACTTCATAGCTTGTGTTCTCAATCTCTAGAGTTATTTTTGTACTTGTCTTATCTTCCATGTAAAACTACTTTGAGAGCATTGTCTAGGTCTTGTTCATCATCATATTTTCCAAGGGATCTTGGTACTTTATATAGTGCACACTCCAAAAATGTTTATTAAAAAAATAAGTAAATAAAATCATTTGATACACACTGGAGTCTCTCCTCTTGGTTACACCCCATCTTTCTCCCTACTCTCCTATCTCAGGGGAAGAGAAGATTCTCCCCCTCTCCAGAGCTAATCTTGTCATATAAACTCCTTATATTGACACCTCCCATGCATTCCAAAACTACGGTCAATTAAATGATCACTATCACCTCTGTAAAGACTTAAATCATCAGTCATCAGTCTGTTTCCTGATTTAAGCTACATCCTTTCTTTTACCTTCTTTTCAATACTGAACATGTCAAAACATAAACAAAAAAATCTACGTTTACAAAAACATTCCCTCATCTCTCTAGTCTTCTGATTCTGACCCCACTTCTCCACTGAAATTGATCTTTGTAAATCATCAAATTGTCTCCCAAGTGCTACTCCATGGGTTACACTTTATCTCTCTGCATCATTGATTCATGGAACACCTCCTTCCTCCTAAAATGTCTCTGACCTCTAGGGTACTGATAGTCTTCTCCGGTTCTTTTCTTTCTCCTTGGTTCCACTTCTTTTCCTACTATATAAATGCAGTCTTATTTCAAAGCTCAATTCTCATCTCACTTTTAACTCTTTTTATTTTTCCCCTTAAATTTCCTTTTATGTTCATGGCTTTCTTTAGTATCACACTCTCTCTCTTTAAAGATATTATTTATTGCCATAGCTTTCTCCAGTAGCACTGGCTTTCTCCTGCGTTTCTGATTTGCTTTTCCTTCTTGACTGTCCACTGAGCCCCTGAAAATCAACTTGTTTTGTGCAAATTGATCATCTCTCTCCTGAAATTAACTTCGTCCTTTAGAAATCTTTTTTTCTAAGGATGGGAATACAGTATCCTAGTTACCTTTGGCTATTACATCTCCCTCTCCCTAGACATATAGTCGGTGATGTCAGGGGATCCCACGACAGTCTACTGTGGGGCCCCAGGGACATCTGTATACCCCTGGGAGGCTTCCTGTGCTCTCCTTCCTTATATAAGGATCCAAGGATCCAGCTTGCTTCCTCTCCTACTTATGGCTGTCACCACTCAAGCTAGACCCTGAGGATCTACACATACCGGTCACCTATATCATGTGATAATCTCCCATCTCACCCTAATTTTTAATCGTAAAAATTCTTCTACAATGATTTTATTTAAAACTATATAAATATATAATCAAATTTTTCATTCTATATGAAAACTTCCTCTAAAGAAATGAAAAGAGAAGAGTGAAACAATTTAGAAGGAAAATTAATGTCAAAAATTTAAATACCATGCTAAGGGTCTTTCCCCTAATAAACCCTAAAATGCTGATTATGAATATCGCACAGGCCCTCATTTCTTATTGAATTATTAATAGACAACTAAAACAAGCCTTGAGTTGAGTATTTGTTTTTGTTTTTGTTTTTGTTGGCTTTGCCACGTGGCATGTGGGATCTTCGTTCCCTGACCAGGGATCAAACCCGTCCCCCTGCAGTGGAAGCACAGAGTCCCAAACACTGGACTGCCAGGGAAGTCCCCTGTATTTCTTTTATAAACTAAATTATTTCCTTTTTACATTTCTAAGGATCCTAGGAGGAATGCGGCCGGGCTACCATCTGTATAAAATAAATAATCTAGATACACATTAGTCTTCAGATATTGTCCACCCAAAGGAAACACTCTGATTTTGTAAGTGTAACTCTGTGCTCAAATCAAAAATTGTCAGAATTTGCCGGGTACAATTACAGTGATCTTTCAGTGCTCCAGACCAATGTCTTCTCTAAGGGTATCAGATGGTTGCTTTTACTGTGAAACCGCCTCCATGTTTTGTTCAGTTGGAGCCATAGGTACTAGTTGAGAATAAGTACCCTTTCATTTCAGTTACTCTTCCATTTTACCCTTATTCCTGGTATCCCCAGTAACACAGAAATTCTTCCTCTAAGGAAACTTGACAATTCTGACAATTGAAGAAAAGTATTTTTATCAGAATGATTAGACTTGAAGGATTTTTGGAAATTAGGAGTCTTTCAAAAATAATTCCTCTAAGCGTTCCTGGTGTGTGTGAGTGTGTGTGTGTGTGTGTGTGTGTGTGTGTGTGTGTGTGTGTGTGTGTGTGTTTTAAACTGGGGAGAGTAAGAAGTGAAGTAAGTTTAATAAGTCCTCTCACTGTGGCCATTGTCCCGATTGCTTATTGTACAGATTGCTCAGCAATTTCAGGACAGCAGGAAAGCCTTCTTGTCTTTCATGGTCCGTGCATATTTCAAAGCTATTCTTTCAAATGAGGATTGTCGACAGAATGCCTCAGACGCTAGCCATTGTGTCTGCTGACAGCCAATATCTAAATGCTGTGTTTAATAAATTTCTTCTCAAGTTAGAAAGTCTACTTACCGTTTATTGAAAATAATTATAACCATCATATTTGATGGCTAAATAAATTCTATTGGATGGAGATAAGTAACTCAACTTTCCCCCTATTATTGGACAGTTATTTTGTTTTTTACTTTTCCACAAGTATTACTAATCCCTTATAAATATCCTATATTTCAGTACCTAGATCAGTATATTTGGTAAAACATTAGTTAAATAATGAAATTCCTTGGATTAGATAAGTAGAAATGGAATTACTGCATTGCAAGAGTTAAACATTTAAAATCCTTAACATGTATTGCCAAAACTTTCCAGAAACATATCACTTTACATCCTCACCATTAACTTTACTCTGAAAAAAAGTCTTTAATAACTTGGTAAGAAAATTATTGTGAAAAATTTTGGTGAAAAAGTGTAGCTCAAGTTTTAATTTATGCTTCTTAAATTACAACTAAGATTGATTTTTTTTTCTTCAGTGAATGCTAGCCATTCGTATTGGTTCATATACTTTGTCCATTTTTTTCCAATATGGTTCTAGTGTTTTTTCTCATCTACTTACATGAACATTTTATATATTATGAGACTATTTTGCATATTTTACACAGTATATGAACATTTTACTTGCTCATGTGAATATTTTCCATATTAAGCCCTTTGTTTAATCTGTTCATAGATTTTTCCCAGTTTGCCATTTCTTTAATTTATATTTAATTTTAATTTTAAATGTTTTTCACATATATTTCAGTTTAATTTATTAAAATGTTGAGTCGGTCTTTTCCCTTGTAATGCCTTTCATGGCCTTTATGTTTAGAAAGTGAGAAAGTTATTTGCCCATCCAGAGACAGATAAATATTAACTTATGGGGATTTTCCTTTTTACAGGTTAATTGTACTTTTAATTTTGATTTTAATTATACCTTTAATTCTAACTGGGGTTTTGGGTTTGTTTTATTAACTTTTTTATTGTTTTGTGAGTATGGTACGAGGAATAAGGGAGATGTAAATATGATTCCTAGTCCTAGTGTGCTGTGTTCCTCTCTAATAGTTTATAGGAGCTTTTCTTTGTCCCAGAGCTCTTAAATTTTTTCCGTCTCAAAATTCTGGTTCTTTAGTTTTATGAAAACTTTTTAGTTACTTTTTTGACAGCTTCCTCTAGTTTTTCCCTCTGTACATTAACTCCTGTATTTGGATATCAGACCTCATGGACTGGACCTCCATTTTTTGTGTCTTTTCTTCTTCCAATTTTCTATCCCTTTATCACTATGCTTTATCTTCTGAAATTTTTTCTCATCTTTATCTTGTAAACCTACTTCTATTGTCTTTTTCATTTCTCCTATCAAACTTTTAATTTTTAACAGCTCATTTCTGTCCCCTTAGCCTTTTCAAGTGTATATAGCTTCCTTCCCTCCCCCCCGCCATTGTCTTATTTTTGTTTCACAGGTGCACTTATTTCATCTCTCAGAAAATACTAAAATGTCAATGGCTTTTGGAGGTATTTTTCCCTCCTGCATAGTCTGTTTCTTTGAAACTTCTTTTTATTTTTTTTTCTTTTGTTTTGTTTTGGTTTGGTTTGGTTTCTATCTTTCAGGTTTAAGTCTTTCCTCAAATGTCTGGTGATCCTTAGTAGTTGGCACAAATATAAGAGTACAGCATAAAGAACTGATTAGAAGCTCAGGGTGTGTTGATGAGTTTGGAGATTATGCTTCCCTGAATGGTGATCTGTCTGGGCTGTTTCCTGTCTGAACCGCTGATGCTGGTATCTCTACGACTGGTGATATTCAACAGTGAAGAATCTTCCAATCTTCCTCCTGAGGGGACAGGCCTGGCTTCCCCACCACATGGAAATTGGGTCCTGAAGTTTCCAATATCCAGCTTGGGAAGTTCACTAAATCAATTGGTTTTCCCTATGACAACCACATTCACAACAATTCCTGGAAATTCCCAGTCCAGAGACCATCCTTTTCACCTACTCTAGAAAATGAAGTTTAGCCTTCTGTTCAGGGTGAGAGAGCATTTTACCTTGCTGCCCAGAGGGGGGGGGGATCTGAGCTTCTAACTGCTTCTAAGACAGACTTTCAACAAGTCCTCCTTAGCCTCATTTTAACTGCCACATCCAGAGGTGCCTGGTGTCATGAAATCCTAAGCCTTTTGGGTTCTTAGAGACAATTGTGTTGCTTCTTGGCTTTCCTCACTGCCCATTTAGCATTCAAATTTCCTGGGTTTGACAAATCAGTTTCTACTTGCCCATCTGTTTTCAAGTTTTGCTACTATATGATCTCCTTTACCATTTTCTTTGTATATTACTTCTTAAAACAAAAATCCTGTTATCGTCACTCCAGTGTAGTTTTGGAGGGAACAAAATAAATGACTGTGTTTAAACCACCATCTTTATCTCTTCTTGTTTCCCCAAATGTCTCTCACAATAGTTCCTTAAACAAACTCCCAGCTTCAGTCAAATCCATCTAGCCATTGTCCCTGACTCCATGTGCTTCCTCCCTCACTTTTGTCCTTTTACCCTTATCGAAATTACAATCCCTGCCTTCCAGACGAATCTCCCACTTGAGGGATTCTTCTCTACAAACCCTAGGTCTTGGTAAAGACTGTCCTCTACACTCCACGAACACTATTTGTCTGGACTATTTATTTGGTGCTTAAAACAAACTGTTGACGTGGGAACTCTCCAGACTGTTTTACTTGACAGCTTGCTTTCACCTCTAATGGGCACTTGTCTAAAGTAATAAATCCCTTCAATGAGATGTGCTTGCTTCTTTCTCTAAGATACCTGTGTGTTTCTGCTCCACAAGCTTCAACATTCCTTTCTTGAGAAACTTCGTCAAAAAGAGAAGATTGAGGGCTTCCCTGGTGGCGCAGTGGTTGAGAATCTGCCTGCCAATGCAGGGGATGCGGGTTCGAGCCCTGGTCTGGGAAGATCCCACATGCCGCGGAGCAACTAGGCCCGTGAGCCACGACTGCTGAGCCTGCGTGTCTGGAGCCTGTGCTCCACAGCAAGAGAGGCCGCAACGGTGAGAGGTCCGCGCACCGCGATGAAGAGTGGCCCCCACTTGCCGCAACTAGAGAAAGCCCTCGCACAGAAACGAAGACCCAACACAGCCAAAAATAAATTAATTAATTAATAAAAAAAAAAAAAAAAAGAGAAGATTGAAAGGTGCCTTTTCCTGGACCTTTTTATCTCAAATGCCACTATTTGATGTGGACTCCCTAGTTAGGAATATCCAGGAGTGTGGATATAGAGGAGGTGTCAGGCCTGAACAGCATGGATTAAATCCTGATACAGTTGAACAGCATAAATTAAATCCTGACAAAGATGAGGACTTGGTTTTTAAATCACCAACTTAAATGTCACATAATGACATCATTGTGACATATAATAAACTGAGCCTGGGAATATTAACCACAGAGACTTCTCTATTTTTTTTCCTCTTACATGGATACCGTGGCAGCCACAGTGGTATCTGGCAGAAGGGCAGAAGTCTTCTTGAACCCCTATCTCCAAGACACAGCCACTCGAATTTTAAGGCAACTTCTCGCATATGCTTCTTTGGACTGTAAATAAATTTTAAATATATTTCTTGAGTAGTAGATAATCCTGGTTCTTGAAATGCTCCCAGAGAGTCCATAAACTACTTAATACTTAAAAACAAACTAAAAACAAAACAGAACAAACCTCTTTTGCCTTGGAATAAATTCTGTAGAATGCAAATAAAGAACGCTGACAAATATAATTCCTCTCCCTCATTCCCACTCTTGAAAGGCAACCACGCTTACATATTTTAGCTATTTTGTATGTTTCGTTTTTCTGGTATTTCTAGACTTTTCAGTTTTAGATACTGTGGACACAGACTATAAAAGACGTGGATCTATTTGTGACCACCTAGAGGGGTGGGATAGGGAGGGTGGGAGGGAGGGAGACGCAAGAGGGAAGAGATATGGGAACATATGTATATATAACTGATTCCCTTTTTATAAAGCAGAAACTAACACACCACTGTAAAGCAATTATACTCCAATAAAGATGTTAAAAAAAAAAAAAAAGACCTGGATCTAGTTCTCTTATGCTCCATTCCAGCACACATAGACTTCCTCTACCCCATCCTCTCATATCAAAATTTTTGGTTAAATCAAGTCTGAATTTTTACCATGTAATATTAGATACAGCTGAGTCATGTAGTGTACCATGACTGCACTGCCTTTCATAAACAAAATTTTATTTATCCTATAGTTAATAATTGTCTTATTTCATTTGCTCAGTTTTATACATATTAATTCATTCCCAAATTCATTTCCAGCAATGCAAATCTCTTCTAAATACATAAAACACGACAAGTACTAAATCCGATTTCTCTTTTCAGAAATATTCTTCCTGGAGCCCTCCATATGTTTAACTGAATCTGGACTGGTTAGTCTTTAGGTTGTTGCACAGCCTGCATCCTGGGGTTTCTCTCCACTGTAATCCTGGGGATTCTTTTTCCCTATTATGTTAGATCCCCTAATCCACCCCCCGCCCATCTCAGTCTTTTTTCTTGGTTTACTTCCTTGTGCTGGTGGAGCATATCCACCAGGAGCATACTTGGAAGCTTCATTAGAGATTGTGAAGTAGCTCACAGAATCTCCAGGAGGACCAGAGAATAGGGTTTGGTGACGGTGCATCCAGGAACAACACCCAAATTATCCGACCATCTATATTAAAGTATTCTTATACCTCCTCTGGTCAAAGGCACCAAAGATCCTGAGCAAGGGACATTACCAACTAGAACCTATGCCACCGCTGCCTCTGAAAGTTCCTCTGAAAGTTCAATGTCTCACCACCCTCCTCTAGGGACAGATCCTGTGCAAAATTGACTTCCACACGTTTCTTCAGATTGAGCTCTTCCAAGGAAATGTCTGGAAGAGCTGATGTCATATGCCTATGTCTTTGCTGCAATAGATGCTGGATAACTGAGTTATGACTTCAACCTTGGCAAGGCAGGGGTCATGTGGGAATTTCCTCAAACATAAAAAGGTCATTCTAAAGTTACTGGCCACAAATATATCAACAGTCTACCAGAGTCCACATGTCTGAAAATGTCTGTGTTCTACCTTTATGCTTTTCTTTCAGGATTCTGAAGATATCGTTGCATTAAATTCTAGTTTCTAGACATCTAAAATCTCTTTTCTGATTTTTTTTTTTGTGCAACCTATTTTCACTTCTTGAACACTTTTACGATTATTTGTTTGTTCCTTATTTTCTGAGATTTCATTAAAATATGATTGGTAAGTCTTTTTTGTCAACTATTGTGGTAGATCTGATGTAGATTCATGTTCTTCGTTGCTGAGAAATTTTCTTATTCCATTTTAAAAATATATTTCTTCCCACTATATTTTCAGTTTTCTCTCTCTGGAAATACAACTGGTTGGATATGAAACCTCTTGGACTGATCCTCTAATTTTCCTATGTTATTTTTCTCTTATTTTCCATCTTTGTTCTTTTATTTTCCAAACATTCTAGTAATTATTTTTGACTTTCAGAAATTCTTTTTGTTCTCTAAGTATTCCTTTTATTATAGATTTCTCATATTTTTCATGGCTGTAGATTTTCTCTTCTCTCCCTTGAAATATTAATGGGGATTTGTAAAAGTTTTATTTGCTCTCTACATTATGTCTGTTTTCTCTGAATTCACTCTTCTAGGATGTTTTGGTTTCTGTTTTTCATGTTAAATTTTTTCCTTATACATCTAGTTATTCTTGGCTTATGTTTAACAGGCACTAAAGAGTTGGGTTTGCTATGTATGACTGGTAAGCTTTACTAAGAATGGTCTAAGTCATTTCCTTTGGGAATGGGGGCAACTGACAGTGTCTGAAGGTAAGAGTATAATCAGAAGACTGTAAATTTATGCATCCATCTCATTTGAAACTGGGGCCCAGGAATTTATGGTGTCTTAATATTTTTGTTTTTGAGAAACATTAAAAATAAAGAAAATAGAATGTATAACAAAACCCTGAATTCCAACCAGCCAGAATGGACATCTTAATATTTTGTCATATTTGCTTCAAGTGGTTTTTTAAACAGCTTTATTGAGATGTAATTTACATAACAAAAATTTCACCCATTTTAAGTGTACAATTGAATGATTTTTGGTATATTTACACAGCTGTGCAACCATCACCACAATCTAGTTTTAGAACATTTCCACCACTCCGAAAAGAAAGCTCATGCCCACTTTCTTGCAGTCACAGCCCATATCCACCCTCAGCTCCAGGCAACCACTAATCTACTTTCTGTCTTTATAGATTTGCCTATTCTGGACATTTCATATAAATAGAATCATAATATGTGGTCTTTTGTGTCTGGCTTGTTTCACTCAGCATGTTTTTGAGGTTCATGCTGTAGCATGTATCAGTATTTTGTTACTTTTTATGGTTGAATAATATGCCATCGTCATGAATATACCACATTTTTATTTATCCATTAATCAGCTGATAACATTTGGGTTGTTTTAGTCTTTTGGCTCTTATGAATAATGCTGTTATGAACATTCATGTACAGTCTATGAGTGGACATATGTTTTTATTTTTCTTTTATAGATACCTAGAAGTGGAATGCTGAGTCATAATATGGTGACTCTATATTTAACATTTTGGGAAACTTCTGTACTGTTTTTCCAAAGTGGCTGCTACATTTTAAATTTCCATCAGCCATATGTGAGGGTTTCAATTCCTCAACATCCTCACCAACACTTGTTATTGTTTGTCTATTTTTTTATATATAGCACTTCTAGTCAGTGTGAAGTCCTATCTCATTGCTTTGATTTGCATTTCCTTAACGACAAATGATGCTGAACATTTATTATGATACTTATTAGCCATTCATATATCTTTTCTGAAGAAATTTCTATTCAAATCCTTTGCTCATTTTTGTATTTGTCTTATAATTGAGTTGCAAGAGGTCTTTGTATGTCCTAATTATAAGTCCTTTTTTAAATATATGATTTGCAAATATTTTCTCCCAGTCCGTGGGTTATCTTTTCACTTTCTTAATTATGTCTTTTGAAGTGTGTAAGTTTTGAATTTTGATGAATCTAATTTATCAGTTTTCTTTATTGCTTGTGCTTTTGGTATTTTAACTAAGAAATTATTGCCTAGCTCAAGATCATGGAGATATATTCCTATGTTTTCTTTTAAGAGTTTTATAGTTTTAGCTTACATTTAGGTCTATGATCAACTTTGACTTAGTTTTTGTGTATGGTGTGAGGTAAGGATTTGGTTTCAGACTTCCATTTGTGGATATTCATTATTCTAGCAACATTTGTTGAAAAGACTATTCTTTCACTGTTGAAATGGCTTCAAATTTTGTTGATTCTATTCCATTTAAGTATACAGCTATTCATTAAACTATATAGCTATCCTTATACCAATGTCTTGATTACTGTAGCTTTGCAGTTAAGTTTAGAAATGGGGAAGTGTGACTCCTCCAAATTTTTTATTCTTTTTCAAGACTGTTTTGACTATTTTGGGTCCTTAGTATTTACATATCAATTTCAGGATCAACTTTTAATTTCTGGGGGAAAAAAAAGCCAGCAGGAATTATAATAAGGACCACACTGAATCCATAGATCAATTGGGGGAGTATTTCTATCTTAACAATTTTGTCTTCTGTTGCATGAATATGGAATGTCTTTCCATTTATTTAGCTCTTCTTTAACAATGTTTTGTAGTTTCCAGTGTAGAAGTCTTGCACTTCTTTTGTTAAATTTATTCTTAAGCATTTTATTCATTTTGACAATATTGTTAATGGAATATTTTCTTAGTTTAATTTTCAGATTCTTCATTGCTGGTGTATAGCAATCAACTGATTTTTGTATACTGATCTTGTATATCCTGCAATTTGTTGAACTTATTTGTTCTAGTAGTTGTTCCTTAAGATTTTCTCTATATAAAATCATGCCATCTATCAACAAAGGTAGCTTTATTTTTTCCTTTCCAATTTGGATACCTTTTATTTCTTTTTCTTGCCTAACTGCCCTGACTAGAATCTCCAGTGTAATGTTGAACAGACATTCTGAAGGGTCTTCTTCCTGCTTCAAGTACTTTTAAATAGAAGAAATGAATATTTCAGATGAAGTGGAAGTCCCTTTCAGATCTAAACCCCAAATCCTAATCTCCTTCTCCTCCCCAACGCCAGAAACAACAACTATCATGAATTTGGTGTATTTTCTACCTGTGGATGTTTGTGTGTGTGTGTGTATGTGTGTATTGTGTATCCACATATATAGTGTTGTTTTGTGTATCTGCTATTTTTATTTTCTATAAATTATTTTATACCAAATAATATTTTTGTAATTTTTAAATTAAACATTGATAGCTTCAAGATATATTCATATATATACATACATAGTCTGTCATAAGAATATATTTTTAATGTATTTCTCTATTGGTGGTATTTAGATTACTCCCAGTGTTTTTTATTGTAAACAGTGCTGCATTAAAAACCTTTTACCTGTGTCTTAGTAATTATATGTGAGAATTTATTTAGGTTAGATATTTTGGTGTTATTTTTTAATGATAAACTACACTTTGTATTTTATTAGGCAATGTCATGTTGCTTATCTATTGACTTTCCTAATTAACACAGTCACTAGCAGAGTAGGAGAGTTTCTTTCTCCAGATCCCCAGATGCACTTGACAGTGTCAAATTTTTAGTTCTTGGCGATTTGATTGGCAAAACAATTGATCTCCTTTATATTGTTATTAATATTAATGTTGTGTGACCTGTTTTCTGGTGGCATGCTTTTTCATTGATTTATTGGCCTTTTGTGGGTTTTGATAATTATGTTATATCCTTTACCCAGTTTTTCAGTTAGAGTGTTTTTCTTTCTCTACTGATTTGTAAAAGTTCTTTAAATGTTTGGGATACTAATTCTATGCCTATTGTATTATTTCAAATATCTTATCCTAGCCACCACCTCCATTTAAATCTGTTTATGGTATCTTTTTCAGATTATTTTGAAAAATTAAATGTAACTAAATTTATTAATATTTTCCATTATGTTTTGTTCCCTTATGTCTTGTTTAAGTAACCCACTTATCTTTGAAGTCACAAAGATTTTATTCTCTTTTAATTTCTTTGTTTTTCACATTTATTTGTTTCACTCATTTAGAACATTGTTGTTAGGAGGTAGGGATCTATATTGTTGTTGGGGTATTTTTGTAGAAGTCCAGTTGTCTTCCACCATTTTCCCACTGAGTTGGAATCCTCCACACTCATATGTCAAGTTCCAAAACAAGTATTGTTCTCTTTCTAACCTTTCCATTCAAGTCCTTTGATTTCTTTGTCCATTTCTGTGCCAAAACTATATTGTCTAAATTACTATAGCTTTATACTTAGTATTGATAGTTGGTAAGGCTAGTCTCAATGTCCTTATTCATCTTTTTCAGAATTAATTTGACTAGATTAGTAAAGTTAAGCCTCAGTATTCATTTTAGAATAAATTTGTCAAGCTCTATAAAAACCCTGTTGATTTGAGTTGAAATTGCATGAAGTTAAATAAAAATTTGGTGTAGACATAGCATTCCCACCCATTAATTGGTATATTCCTCCATTTATTCAGATCTTGTGTATATTTCAATAAAGTTTCAGAATTTTATCTATAAAGATATATATCTGTTTCCTCAGATATATTCTAAGGAACTTTGTAGTTTTTTAGTATAATTTTTTAGTAATTTATGGACAGTTTTTTCTATTAATTTTTTAATTGATCTTATATCTCTTTTCAAACCTTATTCCTCTTATTTTCTACTAGTTCTATTAGCTTGACCATTGATTCTAGAGTTTTTCATGTACATAATATTTTCTGAAAATATATACAAAAATTATATCTCTTCTTTTCCAGCAGTCATAGCGTTTTTACTGTTTTTTTCTTTTTCTTTTTTTTTTTTTTTTGAGCTGCTTAGGAATGGAAGTCATATAATTAGATATGATCTCCAGTAAAATGCTGACTATTGACTGAGTTAGTAGAAATTCTACACTCACTTCAGATTTTCATGAGTGGTTCTCAATTTTAACATTATGTTACATCCTTTCATTTATCACCTAATCTGAGATACTTTTGAGAATGACAGAGACCCAGAGAAGAAAGGCATAAAATAGGACCCCACTAATTGATCAAGTAGTTGAAAAGCCATATAGAATATTTGAGTGAGGCAATTTAAAAATTGACCTAAAGTTCATATATTGAACTTTGTACTCCCAAACTGCAGAATATAATTTTTTTCAAGTACTATGGACATTTTGCAAAATTGACCATAAAACTGTGGCCATAAAACAGGTTTTAACAAATGTCAAAGGGTTGAAAGCAGGCAGAACATGTTCTCCGACCACAAAATAATAAAGTTAGAAATTAATATTAAAAAGATAACTAGAAAGCTCCCAATTCTGTAAAATTTAAAATATATTTCTAAATAAACCTTGTAATCATAAAGAAATAAAAATAAAATTAGAAAATACTTTAAACCAAATGAGAGTGAATATGCTACATTTCAAGCCTAATGGGATGCTGGTAAAGAGTACTAAAAGGGAGATTTATAGGTTTAAATAAATATCTAAGAAAAGAAAGAAGACTGGAAAATTAAATGAGCTAAGCATCCATCACAGAAAGTTGAAGTACAGAAAAGAAAGTAGAACAAAGAAAACAATAAAAATAAGACCAGAAATTGATGAAATAGAAAACCAATATAAAATAAAGAGAATAAACAAAACCAATAGTTGGGTTGTTCTGAGAAGTCTAATAAAATCAACAAACCCCTGGTGAAAATGGTAAAGACCAGAAATAGAAGGCAGAAATAACCAGTATTAGGAAAGACAAAGAGGTCATCATCACTATAGATGTTGCAGACATAAAAAAGAAAATAAAGATACTAAAAAGCACTTTAAGCCAACATATTTTAAAATTCAGATGAAATAAATAAATTCTTAGAAAAATGTAAATAGCAAAATTGACACAAGAAGAAATAGAATGCTGAGTATATCTATAACCATCAAGGAAACTGAAGCAGTAATCAAAACTTTTTTCACAAAGAAAACTCTACACCCCAAATGGATACACCAGCAAATTTTACCAAATATTTGAGGAAGAAGTTAATTCCAATCTTAGACAAATTTTCCTGGAGAACAGTAAAAGAAAGAATATTTCCCAACATATTTTATGATACAAATTGTATGTACAAGGACATCATGAGAAAGGAAAATAATAGGTGTCTCACTTATGAACATAGATGCAGAAGTCCTAAATAGAATCTGAGTAAACTGATTCCTGCAATATACTCATCATAATCAAGATGGGTTTATTCCAGGAATGAAAGGTTAGTTTATAGTTAAATAAATTAATATAATAACACACAGTAACAGATCAAAAGACAATCTCATTAGACGCAGAAAAGTGTTTGATAAAATCTGCCATCCATTTAGCAAACCAAAAATTCTAGGGAAATTTCTAATTGAATAAAGTACATCTACCCCAAACCTTCAGTAAACATCATACTTAGTAATTAAAAGTTTTCCCTTTCAGAGCAGGAAAAAGACAAGGATGCCTGTGATCACCTCTTTTATTTAACATTGTCCTGGATGTCTTATCCATTTTAAGAAGGCAAGGAAAAAAAAGGGAGGAGGGGAGAAAAGATCAGAAAGGAAGAAACAAAACTGTTGTCATTCTTAGAAGTGATTGTATATGTAAAAAATCCAAAAGTTCTATGAATAAACTATTTTACTTAATAAGAGGGTTTAGAACAGTCTCTGAATTTAAAATAGCAATATATAAAAAACAATTATCTTTATACATACCAGCAATGAACAATTAGACAACTAAAATTTAAGAAAGATGCCATTTATAATAGCATTAAAAATTAAGCAGTATCTAAGGCTAAAGCTAACAAAAATTTGCAACACTTCTATGAAGACAATAAAAATCTACTTTGGGAAAATTAAAGAAAATCTAAATAAATGGAAAAGACATAACCTGTTAATAGATTTGAAAACTCAATATTGTATAAATGTCGATTTTTAAATTGATCTACAGATTCAACATCATCACAATCAAAATCCCAAAAGTATTTTCATAGAACATGACACTTTAAATTTTATATTGAAGTGCAAAGGGCAGAGAATAGCAAAGTACTCATAAAAGAGGGACAAGGTGAGAAGGCTTGCTTTACCAGATTTCAAGACCCCTCTATTACACCATGCACAAAAATGAATTCCTGGTAGAACTGTGAAAGGCCTGACTATAAAACCTTCAGAAGATAGTATCTGAGAATATCAATGTAACGTTAAAGTAGGGAAGAATTACTTAATAAAGAAATACCATGTACTAAGCAAAAAGGAAAAGATTAATAAACTGAACTACCCTCATATTAATTTTTGTATATCAAAATATACCAAAAAGAGAAGCCAAGAAGTGAAAAATTTATGCACAGCACAGATAAGTAACAGAGAACTGATGCCCAAAGTAATAAGAACTCATAGAAATCAATAAGAAAAAAAATTTCAATAGAAAGACTGAACAGATACTTCACAAAAGAAATCCAAATGGACAATAAAAATATGAAAGGAGATTAGTAATCAAGGAGATACAAATTAAGACCTCAATAAGATATCATTATACACCCACCAGATGAGCTGAAATTGAAAAGTTGGACAATATCAAGTGTGGTGAGATTATGGGACAAGAAGAATTCTTATCATGATGATGGGATATATATATGAAATGTGTACACATGCACCTCTGCACATTTCCAAGAATGTTCATGGTGGCATTATGTGTAATAAACACATACTGGAAGCATAATTATTAGAATAAATAAGTTATACTATGTATTTTTATGCAATGAAATTCTATATATTATACCACAGCTACACATAATACACATTAAGTAAAAAAGCAAAGCACAAAAGAACACATATGATTCATTTATATAAAGTTCAAAAATTGACAACATGAAATATTATCATTTAAAAATGAATACATAAGCATTTATTGTAATTTATTTGGGGGCTTTACACTTGATTAAATTTTGTACATGTTCATTGTTTACTGAAAAGAACGTGTATTCTCTTGTTTTGGTTGAAGGATTTTATATACATATATAAATGCAATATATAAATATAAATACATATACATAAATAAATGCAATAAGCATACATATCTATACACAATCTTGTTTCTGTGTATCAATGTTGTGAATTTGTCTGCTTGATCTATCAAACTGAGAGAAGTTTATGTTAAAAAAACTCCCACCATGATTGTGGATTTGCAGTTTTTCCTTTTAATTTTTTATTTTTGCTTCATATTTTTTCCAGACTATGTAGTTAGTTGCAAAAATGTTCATGATTGTAACAATTCCCTAGTGGATTTCTGTGATGCAATAAGATGCCCATATTAATGTCCTTGTTAATGCTATACTATTTAAAGAATATTTTTGATAATTAATATGGCTACATAAAGTTCTTTGTTGTTGTTGTTTAGAATTTGCCTGGCCTGTCTTTTTCTATCCCTTTATTTTCTATATTTTTAGTTGTTTAGTTTTAACTGTTTTTTAATATGTTTGCTTTTAATTGTCTAGTAATAACTGACTGGCCAGCTAGTGAGGTAGCCATGTACTCAGATTAAGTAGGAAGTGCTTAAATTATACTACTGTCCAGTAATCTAGCCTGGACCATCGGCAAATTTCATCTTGAGGTTATCACCAGGAAAGCGTCTCTCTGGGCTCCAGAGCATCTTCATTTAAAAACAGGATTTTGTTGGTAAAAAGCAAGCTACTTTATTTTTCTATTCTTTTCACTTTTCAAAACAGATTAAAGCATCAACTTTTTATATTAGAAAATTGGTCATTTTCAGGTTAAAAATTTTAAACAGATGTCATTTTATATTACTTTATTTTTTAAATGTGATTTCTGACTTGTGACCATTGGGTTTCTTTCCTTCATTTTCAAGCAAAAGTTTCACACTTTGTGGGTTGGTAACTTTGCAAATGAGAGGGTTTACTAAAACTGGGAAGTGATTCAATGGGAAGAGGAGGGAGGTTTGATTGAATTAGAGCTGTGCTTGGATTAGGGGTGGGCTGATTGAATTAGAATTTTGATAACACATATAGAGCCTGATAATCACATGATTTCTCATTTTCCTGAAAAGAAATCATCTTTCTGGGTCTTGGCGTATCTTCATTTCGAACCTGGATTTCAGACTAGCAGAATGAAAATTACTTTTTTCTCCTTTAAAATATAAAAGAGATTAAGGCAATAACTTTTTACATCCAAATGTGATTTTTTTTGTTCCTGTTAAAACTCATTCACTCACTCACTCACTCATTCATTCATTTATTCACTCATTTGGAACACATTTATGGGCACCTATTGGTACCAAGCACTGTTTTAGATGCTTGGCCTACTTCACCAGGCAAAACAGATTCCTGCTCTTGTAGAATTTATATTCTGCATGGGATAGATAAAGAAATAATAAACATAACTAAATTATATAGGATCATGGATGATGATAAGTGCTACGTAAAATAGTTGAGCAGGATAAGGGATATAAGGCTTGCAAGATTTGGAAGGACAAAGTGGGAACATGGTTGCAACTTTAATTAGGGCTGTCATGGTTAGCTGACCTCACTTGACCAAAGACTTGAAGACAGGTAAGAGTGTTCTCGACCAAGGAGATAGTTAGTGTAAGGGCCCTAAGGCAGGTTTTATGCTCAAACAACACCAGGAAGGCTTGTAGCCCAGACAGGTATGAGCAAGACAGGAGGTCAACTAAGTAGGGGAGAGCCTTATGATGGGTCATGTGAGCACCTTTAATTTTTATTGTGAGCGAAATGGGAGCCAATGCCTCCTCACTGTCTGATTGGATCCCCTTTTTCCCTATCCCATCCAGCTGTATTATTAATTTGCAAAAATTGCTGCCAATCTGATGCTGTAATGTAATGATGTATTGTTAGTTTACTTTCATTTTCCTAATAGAGAGGTTGTGTGTCATTCATGTTAATTATCTACTTGGAATTGCTTCTTCTGAATGGCCTGTTTATACTCTTTGGACAAAAGAGTTTTTTATTGGGTTGTTGTATTTTTTATATTATGCATATTAGTAGTAGTAGTACTAGCAGTAGTAATATTTTATATGCTATAGGCATTACAGGATTTACCTGTTAATCTAGCATTTATTTTTTGACTTCATTTTGGGCATCTTCTGCCATAAAATTAAATTTTTATATAGATGAATTTTTTTAATTATTTCTTTTACAGCTCTTAGGTGTTCTGCCTTGATCAAAAGGCCTTTACAGACCCCAAGTAGTAAAAATAGTCTCTTAAATTTTTTCTAGGTTTTTATGATTTCTTTCTTCCCTTTCGGGTGTTTAATTCAACTGGCTGCAGTGTTTGTTTAAACTTTGAAGCTGGAATTCCTATGTTATATCCTGCCATAAGAATCGTCAGTTTTGTAATCACAGTTATGATATGAAAAGTCCTTTTCACATTGAATTAATATGACCGTTGTCATATTAAAATGAAGAAGCATTTTTTAAGGTTAAAATATACTACAACATATCCAAAAGCTGACAAGAATCATCTGCAAGGTATGGATTCATAGATTATGAGAGACAGAAAATATAGCAGGATGCCAATTACTAAGAAGGCTGGAGGGATTTGGACCCAGAACACAGGGAGAAGGTTAGGGTCACCTCATCTCTACTAGCACATGAAAGCTGAATGTAAGGACATAGTCAAAGGCAGCTCGGTAGATCTGCTTGCGGGGAGATGAGGAATCCTCTGAGAAAAAGAGCTTCTATTTTCTCAGCGAAGTCAGATCACCCATTCCTGAGAAAGGAAATGAGGGAAAGGATGGTGAAAGAGGTGTGTAGATTTGAAGAAAGAGGGGAACGTGGCAAATCATAATATTGCAGAGTGGGAAAATAAACAATTAGGAGAGTATGAGAAGATTTGCAGGCAGCATTAAGGACCCAACTAGATTTTTGTGGTAATGGGTTTATGAGGATTCTTGGGAGGTTATATATGCTTTTTGTCAGCTGAGAGGGTGAATTAAGTTTTTTACTTACTTTTATTTTCTTTTTCTAATACTTTCAAGTCATTTAAGTAAAAAACTTTAGAGTTTAGTTTTTTTTACTAGTACTTTAAAATCATTTAAGTAAACTTTTAAATTTCTTTTTCTTATTAATACTTTCAGAACATTTAAGCCAAAGCTTTTTGGACTGATTATACTATATGTTGGTGTTAATGAAATTACAGGGATGATTATTTAATCATCGTTGGTGACCAAAAGATTAGGTAGTTAAATGGGAGACAAATGAATCCAGGTGATTGACTCAGGGCTGATAAGGGCAGTTGGAACATAAAAACCAGGGGTATTTTCTATATTTGTGTCACCTCCTTGCCATTGTTATGTCATTCCTCTACTTCACAGTGCATCAATCACTCATTCATTCATTCAGCAAATACTTACTCAGCACCTATTATGTGCCAGGCACTGTTCTATATGCAGAGGATACACCAGTGAACAAGAGAGACAAGGTTCCTGCTTTCCTGGAACTTATGTTCTAATACAGGAAGATAGACAATAATAATAAAAATAATATTAATAATAATAATAACTAACATTTGTTTAGCAAATACTGTTTGCTGAGACAGTTTTAAGCACAAGTATTAATTCGCTTAATCCTTATAATAACACTATGTGGTAGAGTCTAGAAATTATCCCCATTTAATACATGAGGAAACTGAGGGCACAGAAAGGGAAAATAACTTGCCTGAGGTTACAGTTAGGAAAGGGCAGATCTGGAATTTAGAACCAAAACAGTCAGGCTATAGATCCCTTTCTCTTAATGACTTTGTTATGCTGCCTCTCAGACAAGAAACAAGGCAATAAACAATGAACAGAATAAATTCAGTAGTGTTTAGTACTATGAAAAAATAAAACAGGGCGATGTGATGGTATTTGTGTGTTGGAGGGACGGGGGTGCAAATGTAGATGTCAGGGAAAAACTGAGGAGGTGATTATTTGAGCTGAGACTTGAAGAATGATAATACAGCTATGTTGGGGCACAGACAGCAGAGATAAGCTAGTGCAAAGGAATCTTGCTTGTGAAACAGCAATGCAGGGTTGGCTGTGGCTAGAGCTTAGTGTGTAGGAGAGTGATTGATTAGAAGTGAAGCCAGAGAGATAGGTAGGAACCAGACCCTGAGAAACCTCAGGTCACATTAAGAAATTTGACTTTTATTCTAAGTGCAGGGGATTTTTATGCAGGAGTGTAACACTACCTGATTCACAGTTTTAAAAGCTCACTCTCATTGTTACAGGCAAAATTGACTGTGGAGAAAAGTGGAAGCAGGAAGATCATTAGGGGGCAATTACAATCCAGGTGGAAAATGATGGTGGCCTGGACTTGGGCAGTGGAATGAAATTTAGGGTGTATGTTGAAAGTAGAATTGGCAAGACTTGCAAATAAACTGGATGAGAAAAATGAAGGAAAATGAACTTAAGTAGGAGCCCTGGGATTTTGGTTTGAGTAACTAGTATGATGGTAGTGTCCTTTACTGAGATGTGTAAGACTAGGGGAGTAATAGCTTCGCTAAGAAAACTCAAGATTTGCATCTTGAACTTTATGGGGGAAGGGACATTTTCTATTGTTTTGTTTCATGTAAAGTTCAAAGAAAGAGTTCTAGGGGAAAAAAGCTTTTCTATGTTCAATTTTATGATCTCTTTACATTTGAAACCAAGTTGGGGGAGTTGAATTTTCATTTGTTCAACAAATATTTATTGAGCATCTACTGTGGCCAAGGACTATGTGGTCAGATACCAAGATGAACTAAGCAAACAAGATCCCTGCTCCCAGAGTGGTTGTTTATGGGGAAAGCGTAAGGACGATTGGTGATTTTTTATTTTCCTGTTCGCTGCCTTATTAAAACTTCACCTAACGCCTGAGTAGCCATCTTACATTAACAACTGCATCTAGTGCTCCTGGCAGTTGGGCCCACCGTTCTAAAAGTTCAATGTCGGTTAATACATAAGGAAGCTCTAATAGTGACACCTCCCCTCCCACTAGAACTCAGGCTTTTTAAAAAATAAAAATTTTAACAAACAATACGAATACAACCTTTGCTTTGAAGACTAATATTTTTGCAGGAATGGTACCTTTATAAAGATCGTGGTTGCCCCCGTACATATTTGTTCTTTCTTCATATCCAATTAAATGAAAATACTAGTCTTTCCGTAGCCCAGCTCTCTAGGGTTGTTGGGTCTAGCTCAGGAGAAAGGAAGCAGGAGCCGTTGGATTTAAACAGTTTGGTGTAATCCTTTTCTACGCTCTCTCTCGCTAGCCGGGGACGTGGTGTCTGCTACCCGGGGCTTTCCGTCCACGCAGTACCGGAATGAAGGAGTCTGGGAGGGGGTCGGGAAAGGAAAAGACGGAAGAGACATTAAGTAATTGGTTCTTGAAGGTATAAAATGATGCTTAGGGTCTACTCTTAAGCACTGATTTCAAATGCCCGCCCCCTGGGCCGTTTCAGCCCCGCCCCTTGCTGTCGTCACGCCGACTTCCACCTTGGCCTCCGCTGATTGGTCCCCGCCTCCGCCTCTGAAGGGCGGCTAAAGAGCTTGGGGTTTGCTTCCGGGTCTTGGGTTTTAGCCCTGGACGCAGAGGTTTCTGGGAGCCAAGAGGTATGATGGCGTCTGTATGATCTCCTGAGGCGACTGCATCGGAGCTCGGCCAAAGTGAGCGGCAGCAGGAAAGCAGACTGTGAGTGGGGCGGGAAAGGGCGGTTGGGGACGGAGGCGGAGAAGCGAGCGCGGGCAGAGGAGGCTCTGGAGCGGCGGGCGGGTGGTGGAGCTCAGCGCCTGTCAGGAGAGTCCCCAGTCCCGGGCTGGCAGCGGAGAGCGCAGCGTGAAGATGACTCTGCAGACAGCGTTAAGCAGGGTCCGGGCGCCCCCACCCCTCGCCGAGTGGGGCAGGGGTGAAGAGTCAGCGGGTTCCCTGTGACAGCCCGAAGGTGAACCCCCCAGAGGCGCTGGTAATGATAACCCGGGGGAATGTGGAGGGCGGCGGCGCCCCCAGAGGCCGGCAACCCTGTTTCTTCCTCTCTGGGTACATCCCTCTCCCTTTTTTTGAAAATCGAGAGAAGTGTACCATTTCCCCCAGTTTCCCCCGACACTTGCTTTTCCGACGCTTACGGATGTTTTAGTAGACACATCTGCTATGCAGTATCCTTTAGTTGCTCAAAACCAAAAGTAGCATAACCTTTGGGGGTGGGTTCCTGTGTTTTGAGCATTTCTTAACCTGTAATTTGCAAAAGATCTGATTTGTATTACGTGGGCTGCTGTAGAAGAAAATTGGATCAACGAAAGGTTGTTGGAGAACTTTGCCTGTGTAACTGTCATCGAAGTCTGGCTTTTTTTCCAGGACACTCAGTAGCTTTGTCAGTGATTTTTTTATATATCTTTTTTGTTTTTGTAGTTACTATCCTATTTTCTGCTGTGTGAGATTTAGATAAAATGGGAACCTTAAGGAGTCTGGTGGAGTAAGGTTAAGCTGAGATTTTTTAAAACTCGGACATGGCAGTACTGTATTTTACGAGTGTGTTGACATGTCAAGTCTCATCATTTCTTAATAATCCTATTAGGAATATCCCCATTCCACAGATGACAGAAACTTAAGCTTGGTGGTTTGCCGGAGGTCACAGAGCCAGAAGGAGAACAGGAACACAAACTCATATCTTCATGACAGACTAAATATCTGCCATGTTCCTTGTACACCCTGAGCCTCATTATTTGTTTTGTTCATAACTTTTGAGGTTATTTCAAATAAGTTTTGGGGAATAAGTTAAGGAAATTGTTTGACAAGGAGGGATATTGATTAATACTTTATAAAAAGAGAGTTCGTCATATTGGAAATAACTTGACAGTGTTTTTCTTCAAAGCATAAAAGATGACAACAGCAGCTAGGCCAACTTTTGAACCTGCAAGAGGGGGGAGAGGAAAAGGAGAAGGTGATTTGAGCCAACTCTCAAAGCAATATTCAAGCAGAGACCTACCCTCTCATACAAAGATAAAATATAGGTAATGAAGCCTTTTATGTTTTTCTTGTTTCACAAAGCAAGACCAACTCTGTTGAATGACATGGTCGTGAGATAGTACCATGTGTGGGTTATTATCACTTATCTATTTTCATAGGAGTAGAATGCAATAGTGTTTCTGACACTAAAATTACGCTCTATGATTGTAAAATGCTACTAGATATTCCTTAAGCATAAATTCCAATTAACGAGGAATTTCCATATGTAAATGGAACAATAACTAATACATTACTTCAGAAGCACCAGGCTCTGTCAGTACTAATCAATATGATATTAAAAGTGTTACTCTAATGAGATCTGAATTAACATACTAACAAAAAGACATTTTGATCAGCCTACAGCCTTATTATAAGAAAGTCTGTGATTTAGTTTGAGTTTCTTGAAATATTGGCTACATCACAGAATGTCTGTTAGTAACCTTCAGATTAGGGTGATCTTGTCCATTTCTCGCAATGGGACTTTATGCTTCAGGGACTCAGGACAAAGTTGCTTTTCATGAATTGTCTTCCATTACTACAGCCATGTGTTTTTTAGAAGTATTTCTGCCCTGTTTTGTTTCTACTTTAGACAGACCACTCAGGATGCCCCTGAAGAAGTTCGGAACCGTGACTTCAGGAGAGAGTTGGAAGAGAGAGAGAGAGCTGCTGCAAGAGAAAAAAACAGAGACCGGCCAACCCGAGGTGCCAACACTACCCCAGATGTTTCTCTCATAACATTATGTTGACAGTAGTTTTTCTTTCATGTGGTAATTGGAATGGATTACTATTTTTGTTTGTTTGCTTTTAAATATGGGTGTGAGCTATAACAGTTGCTTGAAAGATTTGATTGGATTAGAGATGATAATGAAGTTGATTCCAGTTCCATCTTTTCATGTTTCTGTGTTAGAAAGAACTAGGTGATCTGGGGATATTTAGCAACCGTTGTTTGAGTTCAGATCAAGGAGTTTTTTAACTGTTTACACAGCCAGACTTTTTGAGGCCGCATGGTTTCTGTCTATGAAATTCTTCCATTTTTATTTCTAGCATATGTAAACTATTTCCTAAATTTCCTGAGAGAGGCTACAGTTCCCATATTAAAATCAATACTTCTATTAATTCATTCAATAAATATCTGCCAAGGGCTTATTTGCCAGGCACTGAGGTTATAATCCCTACTGTCATGCTTAAGACCTAAGCTCTTCTTGCCCACAGGTCCCTAAAATGTTATAAGAAATGCAGGATTTGATTCAGTAAGCTAAATAATGTTTGTTTTCCCCCAGAACATACAACCTCCTCTTCAGTGTCAAAGAAGCCTCGGTTGGACCAGATTCCCGCTGCCAACCTCGATGCAGACGACCCTCTAACAGATGTATGTTTTACTTCGTCCTCTCATCTCCATGTAGTAATTTACTTACCGTTTTTCTGAAATACCTTTTATCTATTCTTTTGGCTTTAAGAAGCGACTTGTATTTATTTTTACTTACTATTATTCAATTATAGCTCTGACTTCAATGCTAAACTCTATAGTTTATTTCAAAAGAAAAAGCATTATCTTGTGGTTAATCAGATTTCAAGTTTGATCTGTGGAGAGCCAAAGAAGGAAGAGATCTATTAAAAGATATGCTTCCCTAAAAAATAGTTCCCTGTATTAAACCATGGAAATTGGACTAGTTATTCCCCTTCAGAGGGCACTCTTCAGACTGGGCTCTTTATTGATAGCATCCCCTGCAGTGAATGTAGGGGCCTTTCCATACTTGCTACCAGTGATGCCCCTTCCAGATGTTCACTGCACTTAACGGCTCCCTCTGTGCTTAGGAATGTGATCTAAGTGGAAGGTTTTTAAGGATTGGCACCTTAATTAACATTAAAATTTAGTGGGACTGCACAGTCTGTAATTAATTTGCAGTTTTCTACATACAGAGGAAAAATCTGAGTGGCTTTTCAAGGGTAGCATCTAATTAAGCATATATATTAGTAATTCTAGAGTTGACAGACTAAATTAAAAATTAACTCAGTAATTCAATATAAGGAACTCAATTTTAAGTGAGATATAATGATTATTCATTTGAAACTATTTTTTTCTGAGAATTCAGCACCCTTTTCTGTACCTTTGACTATCTTTAATTCCTAGTTGTTTTGAGCTATATAAAATTATTTTGACTCCCAGGGTCAAAGTATGTAGTGTGTATCAGTATAAAGTGTTCCTTTTCTGGTTTTAGAAATATTTTCATATGTAAATTCCCATTTGACTATGTAAATTTGAAAGGTCCTTCATTATACTCTTTGCTGTTATAATGTCTAAAATACATCAGAGGTTGACATTTTAGTAAGTAATTGTAAGCTTTTTGGGGGGTTTTATTTTATTTTTTGGTTGTTGCTAATTTTAATCATATTTAGGTACATTTATCTTTCCCTCTAGGAAAATTAATTCTGCTCCAAAGATTTGATAAGTGCCACTTCTATGGAAAAAAATGAATAATCTCTATTTTGTTTCCCATCTCCTGGGCCATCACCATTCTTTTTTAGGAGGAAGATGAAGATGAAGATTTTGAAGAGGAGAGTGATGATGATGATACTGCAGCTCTTCTTGCAGAGCTGGAAAAAATTAAAAAAGAAAGAGCTGAAGAGCAGGCCAGGAAGGTAAAACCAGCATGTTAAATATTTGCATCTTCTCACGTAAACTAAAGTAGAAGTGTCTTTTAAATCAAGTAATGTCACCTTATATTAGAAATCATCCTTACCATGTCTCGATATTATAGGACCTGTAGGTCTATAAATCTGGTGATTCCTATGACATCCTAAGTTTCCTGGTTATGTTAGAAATTCTTTCCAAATAGTTCCGACATACTCGTGAAAATGCTCTTCATTCAGTTATTTGTTCAATAGACATATAGTCAGTGTCTGTTAAGTGTCAGAAGAATCAAAGATGATTAAGATGTAGTCATAGCCTACAAAGAACCCACAGGTATAATGAGGCCGTCTTTATCTCTCTCCTTGTCTTCTGACCCAGCCTTCTTTCCAGGCACTTGCTGAGGCCATCTGTCAATAAATTTTATATAACCTAGCTTCTCTGAGTCCCCACGGTCTCTACATTTACACAATGGAAGGAAAGAATGTCTAATTCAAAGACAGACGAATTAAATAGGATCCATAGTATGTACCTTTAAACTTTGAGCGAATTACCCATAGTAGTAACAGTAAGAGACAAAACTTGGGAGGCAAGAGCAAGTCAGAGCGCTAGAGATTTGCAGACCAGTGCTAAAGGAGTTTGAACTCTCTTCCAAAGGACGTGTGGAACTAGTCCGTTTCAGCTGGAGATGGTAAGGTTGGGTATGCATTTTAGAAAGATTACTCTGACTGAGGTGTGGAGGGTAGAGGAAAGAACTGAGTAGGGGCTGTTCCAATAATCCTCACATGCAGTTATGAGAATCTTGCATGATAGGAGTTGGATTTGAGAGAAGTAAACAGATGCTGATAGAGCTATCAAGGAGATAAAATTGACCAGAGAAAGTGACTGATTAGCTGTGGCAGTTTCTGGGTCGACGTTGGTGCTATACACTAATCAGGGAATGCATAGGATGGGCATGTTTCAGTGGAGAGAAAAATGATGAGTTCTGTTGGGCACATACTGAACTTGATATATTGTGAGACACTCAAGTAGATATGTCTGCCTCCACTTCCTTTTTTTTTTCTCCCCTGGCCACACTGCACAGCATGCGGGATCTTAGTTCCCCAACCAGGGATCGAACCCATGTCCCCTGTAGTGGCAGTGCAGATTCGTAACCACTGGACCGCCAGAGAAGTCCCTGCCTCCACTTTCAACCAGAAAAGAGCAGCTTTTGTAATGGGCTTCTGTGTAAGATTTCATTTGAACCAAGAATTGCTCTATTTAAAAAAAGGAAAGAGACTTGGGGAAAAGACTGGTGTAGGTCAATGCTTAGAACCTAGGGAGGTAGAGTTCATATGGATCAGAAGGGTCAGGGAAGAATCCAGAAAAGAGGAAGATTTGGGGGTAGGCTTTGAAGACTGCTAGAGTTCAGATTTGAAGAAGAAAAATGTTTAAAAATACAATTCTTGTCAGAATTTGGCATAGGATAGCATAACTCCTGTAGAATTGTAAGACCATTCCTACACTGGCACACCACAAGAGGGCAGTTGTTCTGTTCCAGATTCTTTTGGCCTCCCTAACAGCTGTGGATATGCAAAGAGACATTTAAATGCATTTGGTTGACCTTTAAGGAGCGTAAACATTTTAGACAGAAGATCTTGGCAATTTTGCAAGGTTCATCTGATTTGTTTGTACAAAATGTGTTGGTGTTTTTTTGGAGTTGAATGACAGTTTTATTCCATTTGTCCCCCATTTCCCTGTCTGGCTTTCTAGTGGCTGGTTTCTGAGGTGTTCCAAAATGTTTTCAAACCAGTCAGCCTATGTCAAGGGCTGGGAAACTTTCTGTAAAGAGCCAGATAGTTAATATTTTAGGCTTGCAGGCCATACAGCCTCCGTCACAACTATTCAACTCAGTTAATTGTAATACAGGCAGCCATAGGCAGTGCATAAATAAATGGATGTGACTGTGTTCCAGTAAAATTTTATTTACAAAACAAGATGGTTCAGATTTGACCAAACCACAGGCTGTCCATCCTTTATACCTATAGTCATGAAACAGTGTACCTGGTACTTGAGTATGAAAAGAGTTGGCACCTTTTTTCCCCAGTGCTATGTATGGCAATCAACCAGTAACTCTAAAGGAGATAATATTCCGAACATAAAATGATCAGGACCTTGTTACATCACATATGTTCTTATATTATAAATTTGGATACATTGTATGCTTGAGCTCCTGTTTGTCTAGCATCTCAGAGATACGTCTTTTTACTTTTAGCATCAATATAATTTGTTAAAAATAAGTATGTAATTTTTAGAAAGCTATCTGTTCTTTATCTATGGTGGATGCTCCTGACTTTTGCTTGCTTAAAGTCTGAAAATGACCTAAAGGAATTTTCCTGTTAATTTCCCTGAAAATTGCATCTTCTCACCTCCCAATTATTTGGCCTCATAAAAATGAAATCAGTTGTTCACACTTGATTATTAAAATGACGTATCTTTAACCTGTATAGAAAATCAGATAATTTTTCCAAGTGGTCTAACACAGGTTCATTATAAATAGACTTCCAGAAAGTCCTTTTTCCCTTGGTATATTAAGTCATCAATTTTGTCATCCCCAAAACACAGCAAAGTGGGATCTATGTTTGGTTTAAGATAGCATGGAATCAGGTAGATCTAGAAGTTATGACTAAGGATTTTAGACATTTTATATTTCTAATTCTAAGAAGGAGACTGAGGGTGATTTGAGTTTAAAGAGGTTAATGCTAAAATAAAAGTGAAGAAAGACAAGCATGTAACTGATGACAGAGATAAAAATAGAAAGTCATTAACAATAAATCATAAAAATAAAATGGGTAAACCTCAGGTAAATTAGTAGAAATGCATGTTTACTGAATATAATTTTTTACATGATGGTTTATCTTATTTTAGGACATAATTCTTGGTTAATAATAACTTGTCACCAGTCCTAGAGATGCAAGTTTACATTGTTAGTAATTCAAAACAAAATTATTTTTAATCACAGTTATATATAACCCTTCCTTAAAAATTGAGATAATTGCTTTGCTAAATGTGTCTTTTTGATGTTTAATATGTTCTTAAATTATTAGAATGTTTATAGATGTACTCTCTTAAACACTTATGTAATTTTGTATGTACTTTAAGAAAGAAAATAGATTTAAATATGCAACTCAAGAATGTCAGAGTCAGAAAAGACTAATGAATGTATGATGGCAAGCATGAAATATTTATAATGAAAATGCCCAATTATTTTATTTTGATAAGTGAGACTTTTCTGGTATGTCTTAAAAACAAAGAAAAAGCAATACTACCTTGATGCTGATCCCATCTCCCTCTTAATATCCTAACAGTCTTTTAAAATATGAGTTACAAGATTGACGCCAGAAGTAATATAAGTAAATAAGAATCTTCCCCTCTTGTTGGCAGGAACAAGAACAAAAGGCTGAAGAAGAAAGGATTCGTATGGAAAACATTCTGAGTGGAAACCCTCTCCTTAATCTCACTGGCCCATCCCAGCCTCAGGCCAACTTCAAAGTTAAAAGAAGGTACTGTACAATAATGGGTTGGAGAGATATATACATGTATGTATATATATACACACACACACACACAGATTATGAGTTTTATAGCAAACTATATTATGTAAAGCTTCTAATACCCACTTTCCACTGATATTTTTCTCTATCACATTTTGGAATAATGGAAGGAGAATGAAAGAAAATAAACTTATTTTCAGTATATATTTACAGTAACCAGCTGTGTACCAGAGATTGTTCTAAGTACTAGAGACAGAGCAGTGCACTGAGCCCTTGACCCTACAAAGCTTACATTGTAGTTATATGTGTCAAGGGTCCCCAAAACCATCCTTCACATTCAGAGACTAGAAGGTCTTAGGGGGCTCAGCATGTAGCTGTTCTCATGACTAACTTAGTTAAGATACACAGCCAGATCACAAAGGGAAAAGGCACTGAAGGAAGTGTGTGTGCTTCCTTATGCTCTGTCCCTCCTATGAGGGGTCACACACAGCACATTCTTTTCCCGAGTAATGAAAATGCAGCAACATTTGTGCAGTGTTGCTGCCCAGGAAAACCCATTAGAGACTCCCAGGGTTTTTATTGGCTGCTCATATAGGCAACCTCTGCCTAGTACATACCAAAATTGAGACTTCCAGAAGGAAAGCAGGTGTTCATAAAACCACATTATTTGTACAGACAGTCTAGACACAGTGACAGTGAGAAGATTCCTGCAATCCAAGTTTCCAAATGCCAGCCAGGGACCAACCTTGCAAGCAGCCTTCCTAAGGACAGCAGTGTGTGTGCGTGTGTGTGTGTGTGTGTGTGTGTGATCGAGAAACCCTGCTGTAGGCCTAACATTTAAACCATATCTATTATTTCTCACCACCTCCACTGCTGCCATCTCCATCCGGAGTGATGCAGTCCCCCGAACTGGTCTGCTTGCATGCTCACCACCTTCTCCATCCCTACCCCCAGGTTTTTTCCTTAACATAGCGGCATTATGATCCTTTTAAAATAAAAGATCTCAATCTCCTGTTCTAAACCATCCAGGGGCTTCCTGACTCATTCATAGTAAAAAACAGGAACAAGTCTTTACAATGGCAATTGCATAGGCAAGGGAGGATTTGCAAGAAAGGTGACATTTTATTAGAGACTAGACTCCAAGGTATTTGACCCGAGCTATTGAAAGGATAGAGATGGGGAAAAATGTGAACTGAGGTGGGAAGGGGGAGGGACAGATTTAAGACATGGTAACTTTGGGATGATATATATGTCTGTGTGGAAATGTTGAGTAGGTAGCTTGATACACAGTTCTGGAGTTAGCCCAGGCTAGAGATCATGAATTTGGGAGCTGTCAACTTACAGAAGTTTCCTGAAGCCATGAAGACTAGATGAGGTTACTTAGTGAATGAGTATAGCCAGAGAGGAGGTCAGAGGACTGAGCTTGGGGTAATATTTCGAGGTCGGGTAGATGATTAGCTGTCCATACCTGGAATAGTACCTGGTATGTACTAGGTGCTCAGTAAATATTGATTATTTGAATTATGAATGAAAAAAACTAGGCTGAGAAGGAGCAGCCAGTGGGGAAGAAATGAACCAAAAGAGGCTGGTAGGTGTCTTGGAGCCACACAGACAGTTTCAAGAGGAGGGGAGTGATTATCTAGGTCAGATATTGCTGACAGGCCAAGTGAAGTGGGTACTGCAAAGTGGCGGTTGGAGTTAGGGCCCTGGGAGAGCAGTGCTGGTGTTGAGAGGGAGGGGTCAAAGCCTGTGGGGAGTGAGTTGAGGAGAGAGTGGGTAGAGAAAAAACTACATTGATTTATATTTGTATTAAGCTATATAGTTCTGCCTTGTTTGGATGCAGATAAAATCGTTTGGAGACTGAAACATGTTGTCTTAATGTGCAGATCACATTTGACCTAGCTCTGCTCAGCTTTTCACATTTCTCTGTACTGCACCAGTGATGACTTAAAACTCTTTTCAAAGATGCCCACGTTCTTTGCTTATTTTCAACCTGCAGTTTCTTCTGGTGTGCATACGTCCACAGGCAAACACACACATTATGTAGGCTTTCATTTTATATATGTTTGTGAGAGTTTATGTATTACATATATGGGTTTGTGTTTTATATGCTAGATGATATTTTGAAATCATAATCTTTATTTTCTATAAAACATGTATTTTGTAGCCCATCCGTGGGTGTTTTTTTTTTTTTTTTAAGCCTACACATTATGAAATCCAACCAGGAGAAACGAACTAGAGATTCCTGCCCTAAGCTCTTCAGCTGCTCTTTCTTTGTGGTTAATGTAGATGTGAGCCAATATATGAGCCTTAATTGTTTTACCCCAATAGTTTCTTCTTTTGTCCTAAATTGTAAATACTACAGTGAATGATTACTAAATGTTAACTGATAAAAGAGTATGTATAAAATCCTTAAAACCACATAATCTAACTATAGTAAATCGTCCAGCTATGATCTAGAGCTGTCCTTACTAATCAGGGTAGAACCAGGTACTGCCTCTTTGTTTTAGACCTGAAAACATTAAATATTTATGTAATATCTGCTTTTTAACTCAAAGTTTCTTATACTGGAGAAATAATAAGAATGTTGTGTATGTTCTAAATAAGGATTACCCTTCCTATTATAAAAAAGCAAGCTAACAGCCTATTAAGAATTACTTTATTCTTTTGGGTGTAATTGCTACGTTGAATGATGTACAGGTTGAGCATCTTTTTGTGTGATGAATAAGCTTTACAGTTCACACGGTGTTCTTGTCTGTTGATACAAGCACTGTAAGATAGTTCTATTTTCTTTTTTTCTTTCAGGTGGGATGATGATGTGGTTTTCAAGAACTGTGCAAAAGGTGTAGATGATCAGAAGAAAGACAAAAGATTTGTAAATGATACGCTGCGATCTGAATTTCACAAAAAGTTCATGGAGAAATATATTAAATAGTACAGTTTTATGTGCTTAATTAAAGGCTATAAAATGTAAACGATATGACTTTATTTTGGTTTTTTTGTTTTTCTCTTCCCCCCCCCAATCTAAATTGTGTATAGGCTTCCCTAATTTTAAGTTCCAAATATCTTTTCCTTTATTGATTCCTAACTTGATAAGGACTGGGAATTGGTTTAACCAATTGCCATCTCAGTATTTCCAGTCATATGTTTTTCTTTTGAATATGGGAAAAGGAATCTGCTTGTAATAAATATTTTTAATAATCTGTGTCAAATCTGTGTCCCCACCTTTTTTGTTGAAATGTGTGCAGCTTATAAAACATTGCATATTTTCTTTCGTGTGTTATATTTCTTTGTGTTAACTTTTTCTCCTCATATCTCTAACATTGACTTGAAGTCATTCATATCTCCTCTGTATCTTTTAAAAGTGTAATGAAAAAGAGATTCCATTTTGGACCACCATGTTGGTATGGAAGAGTGTCATCAAGCAGGAAGCGCCCTGAGTGTGTGTCTGAGGGAGCATGGGGTACCTCTCACTTCTGCAGGCGCCCCTCTCTTTTCTCTCAGCCCAAAACAAGAGCTCCTTAAGCATGCCTAGGAAGCATGTGACGTTCACCTGTGTCTTAGTTACTCAACTGCCATGTTTCTCTTGAATGAGATAGAGTTTGCACACTGACACTCATTAGATACAAAACCTTGGAGAGTTTAACATCGAACAATACATGAAATAAAACCTTCGGGAATAGAATTGATATCTTGGAGGAATGGATACGGGAAGTGGGAGGGTCTCTACACAGCTGGAAAATGAAGTTTCCCTAAACCTGGGCTGGGATTTTAAGGATGTCACATTGATAGAAAATGTGAGACCAGAAATTGAGCCTTCTACAGATAGAGACCCATTTATAGGATTCATCAGCTGTGAATGATGTTGAGTTTGGTAAGGTTAAAGATAAAACTTTTAAAGCAAAAATAATGTGTTAGTTATCACTGGCTATTTATTTAAATCCCTTTCTCTAGGATCCCCAGTGGAAGCTTGGACACAGGTTGTATGTAACCTGAGTCAGGAGTAGGGCTGGAATCGAAGCCCAGGTCTTGACCACGTTCATACCCTGCTTGCTTTTTTTTTTTTTTTTTCCCAACTGAGCAATTTACACATAAATTTGAATACCTTGACTAGTATTTTTTTAAAGCCTTTAATAGTACTGAAGCATTTTTATCTCCAACTTTACAATTTATAAAGTGCCTTTACATTCGTTTTTAATTTTCTTCATAGCAACACACATGGGAAGGAAATACTGGGTTATTCAAAGCTAAGGAAATAAAATTCAGGCCAAGAGATTGGATTAATATTAACACTTGATGGGAAACGTATGAGTGCCTTAAAACTACATGAAGATGTGCTTATAGAAATGAGAAGCATTGTTTAGATTTCCAAAGCTAGTTCTTGGGATTATGGGTAAAGTCTTGAGGAAAAGAAGTAGCAACATATGAACGTTTTAGCATCTGAAAGGCTTATAATTCATAGCCGGGGGTACAATTTAGGTGCACCCTTACCCAGAGATCCACTTCAGATAACCTATTTGAGCCTGACAGGTTCAGGAAGGATCAAAGTAAAGCTAATTTCAATGATTTATTTATCCGTTTTCCTACTATTTTCCAATGTGAAACATTATGTAACTGGTCATAGATCAAGGACACATAAATGCTACAGTTTCAGCTCTCAGATCTACAAAGCCTGTAACAACCTTCCTAGCGAAAATGCCTAACATCCTCCTTGCAAAACATCTTGCCTAGGTGTGACTAAGGAAACTGTCCAATCCCTTCAAGAGCCCATGCTGAGTGCCAAGAGCCAGGGCTTTGAAGCCAGATGCACCTGGATGTGAAGCCCAGCTCAGTCACCTCGGGTTTCACTAAAGCTAACTTACTAACATTGCACCAAATGTGCTTGCACTGCATCCGTTTAATCAACACCGCTCCCTGTAAGGCAGGCATTATTATTTTCCCTGTTTTATAAACAAGGAAATTGAAGTTTGTAAGAGAAATTTTAAAACAAGCAAAGTCATAAATCTTTAAGAGGATAGGGCCGAGGTTCAAACCTTGAAGTTTCTATTTGCAGCCCATCCTCGTAACTGCTATGCTTGACTTCCTCTTCATGTGGAAGAGCCCTTCTGACATTTCTCACCTGTGAAACAATAGTAACAAGAGTGATGAGTAAGGGGGTTTGATGGGAATTAATTTAAGGTGTGAGTACTTGGCAGTCATATAGGAGGGATTTCAGCCACGTTCTCTTTCTACCTGCCTCTACTAGCATATAGCAGGGGCTACTGAAAACTTTGAAAGCCTGTTGTTTTGTCCTGTCATAAAGGTCTGGTTCTGAATTAAGAGTTTCCCTAGCCCCTCAGAGCTTGAGTTGGGCAATAGGTATGACCTCGAAAGGGATTGCTTTTGCTTGGTTGCTAGGATTAGAAACCCACTAATAGAAACTCAAGTGAAATAGAGGTTTATCTTTTTTTTTTATAATTGAAATATATTTGATTTACAATGTTGTGTTAGTTTCAGGTTACAGCAAAGTGAGTCAGATATATATATTCTGTTTTAGATTCTTTTTCATTATAAATTATTACAAGATATTGAGTATACTTCCCTGGGCTATACAATAGGTCCTTGTTGGTTGTCTATTTTACACACACACACACACACACACACACACACACACACACATATATATGTGTGTATATGTTAATCCCAAACTCCTAATTTATCCCTCCTCCCACTTTCCCCTTTGGTAACCATAAGTTTGTTTTCTATGTCTGTGAGTCTATTTCTGTTTTGTAAATAAATTCATTTGTATCATATTTTAGATTCCGCATATAAGCGATATCATATGATACTTGTCTTTCTCTGTATGACTTACTTCACTTAGTATGATAATCTCTAGGTCCATCCATGTTCCTGCAAATGGCATTATTTCATCCTTTTTATGGCTGAGTAATATCCTATTGTGTATATACTAGTATATATACATCTTTATCCATTCATCTGTCAATGGAGGGGCTTATCTTAACAATAGTTAAAAGGCACTTCCTCTGTCCAGCTCTTACTCTGCTTCTCTCTTCATCTGACCCACTTCCTCCACAAGACTAGATTTCTGCACCCAAAAAGCCTAGAGGTCACTCATTTATGATCCTGGCTTCCCTGGAAAGGAATCTTCATGTTCTTGTAGGTCCACTGGCCAACAGACCTTCTGTGTCGTGAGACAAAGCTTGTCCAGTGAGCAGTGGCCAGGAACCAGGTTACCTAGTACAAATGTGGGCCAGAGCAGGGAGACATTCACAGAACAATCTTTGGTATCAACGTGGCTTGAGATGCTCAGCTACTCACCTGGTAGACAAAACCTAGACACCGAGATTTCACAGCTATAACTCAAGTCTCAGGGGTAGTGCCTGCATCTCCCTCCAGGATCTAGCACCACGATGGGCACATAACAAGGGCTGCCCCCTGCCCCCAGTGCAGGCCTGGCCATAGGCAACCACCCAGGCCCAGGTGGAAAAGCGGGGACCTAGTGACCAGAGGCCTGGGTGTCCTGGCAGGAGCAGGCCCTTCTGGGTCAGTTTCCTGCTGGTTTCTGGAAACTGTCATGTCCACCAGGGAGCAGGGTGGGACATGTCCTGTCTTTGAGACACCTTCTTAGAAGTAGGACTAATGAGATTGAACCACTTGTGGGGGGAGAGGGTAGATCAAGTGAAAGGGAAAGGAGTTTAGTGGGAGCTGCTGAGGGCTGGGATATTGGCCCCAGGGCCCTCTTCTCTGGGCCACGGTCCGGGGAACACGGAAGAAACAGGATCAGCCTGGGACTCATCTTTCAGTAAATGCGAGGGACCGTTTTGTTTCTGCTGGTGGCGTTGGGATGCAACCCTCACACCTTTCTCTGAATCACACTCCCACAGACATCCTAGCTCTTGGAATCTTTTTATACGGAAGCTCTTTTAGGTGTTTTTCATTTTCAGTTTTTAAAATGTCCTGTTCTCGCCTGGCCTAGTTCTCAGACACTTCAGGACAGGAAAGAGGAAGAAGAAAGCAGTCGTGTTCACACTCCTGAGAGAGGCATCTGCCAGGTTCCCTCTCCAGGGTGATCTTTTCATCTAATCATATTTTCACACAGCCTCCCTCTGGAGAAAGAAGCAGAGAGATGTCTCCTAATGGCCCCAGACTAATTGGAAGCCGCTTCCTGGGAGCTGCCGTCTCCATCGGTGCTAGAGTCTGAGGAAGGAGGAAAAAGGAGTGGGGATTTCAATAAGCTTCTGACTATGTCAGAGGGAAGGGTTCTAATGTCGTCCTGAAATTTCCTCAATACTCACACCTCCTTGAAAGTCTAACTCTTGGACTCAGAGGCCTATTTCCAGAGCGTGGGTTAACTAAGCACTGAGCGTTGAGTCACTCTTTGGAAGCACTGACTTCAAAGAAGCCACAGGGAAGAAAACGCTGCGGATGAGGAGAAAACTGGGATAACAGAAGTGGCAAAGCTCACAGAGCATCAGAGCACGTCCCCTGGGGCAGCAGGCCCTACAGACCAGGCTCCCACACCTCCTGCCAGGCCACGCCCTCCCTCCATCCACCAAAGAGCTGCTCCCTGGACATTTCCCTGTTTAAAGCCTTCAACAATTAGGCAATATGATGGAAAACAATCCCATTCAAGATAGCTACAGAAAATGTAAAACACATAGTCATAAACTGAACAGGAAATGTACAGGATCTCTTTGAAGAAAACGCTAATATTCCACTGTGGGGCATTAAAAAAAAAGACAGTAAATGTAGAGAAATACCTATTGCTGGATGGGACAACTTGATAATGTAAAGATACAAGCTCCCCACCCCCAAAAAATTATTATGAAATTTCAGGAGGTTGGGATTTTTTTGATGTTTTGACCAAATCACTTTAAATTTTTCTGTTAAAATAAATTTGTAAGAATATCCAGGAAAAAAATCTGGTAAGGAAGAATAATGAGAGGGCTTTTCCCCACCAATAAACAATGTATCAGAAATATACAAAAATTAGTGTGGTACTGGCAACAGAATAGAGAGATGGAAAAAAATGAAACATAGTGAAAAGTCCAGATGCAAGTGCAGGTACATAAAATAATTTTGCAGGTAAGAAAATTTTTAAAAAGAAACAAGAAGGGGCTTCCCTGGTGGCGCAGTGGTTGAGAGTCTGCCTGCCAATGCAGGGGACACGGGTTCGAGCCCTGGTCTGGGAAGATCCCACATGCCGCGGAGCAACTAGGCCCGTGAGCCACAACTACTGAGCCTGCACGTCTGGAGCCTGTGCTCCTCAAAAAGGGAGGCCGCGATAGTGAGAGGCCCGTGCACCACGATGAAGAGTGGCCCCCGCTCGCCGCAACTGGAGAAAGCCCTCGCGCAGAAATGAAGACCCAACACAGCCAAAAATAAATAAATAAAATAAATAAATAAATAAATAAATAAAAAGAAACAAGAAAATCAATAGGGCCATTTGCAGCAATATGAATGGACCTAGAGATTATCATACTAAGTGCAGTAAGTCAGACAGAGAAAGACAAATATCATATGATATCACTCATATGTGGGATCTAAAAAATGATACAAATGAACTTATTTACAAAAACAGAAATAGACTCACAGACATAGAAAAATTTATGGTTACCAAAGCGGAAAGGGTAGGGGAAGGATAGATTAGGAGTTTGGGATTAACATATACACACTACTATATATAAAACAGATAAACAAAAGACCTACAGTATAGCACAGGGAACTATATTAAATATCTTGTAATAACCCATAATGGAAAAGAATCTGAAAAATAATATACATATACATGTGTAACTGAATCACTTTGTATACCTGAAACTAACACAATGTTGTAAATCGACTATACTTCAAAAAAAAAATTAATGAGAAAAGAGTGAACTATCCATTAGTTGGTGTCAGGAAAGTTTACTAACCATTAGGTAGAAAATAAATTGCTAGTATCAAGCACAAGACCACAGGAAGGCTAATAGATTCAGTCCATAAAGAAAGAAGCTCTTTTTAGATTCCGATAGTTTAGTACTTTCACAGTTAGCAGAAGGAAGTAACCAAGGGTGCCAGCTCCCTGGGGCCCTTGTGCAGGGCAACCCCGAAACAAAACGCACCAGGTGACAGCAACGCTAAGACAGAACACCCTAGTGAGAAGAAGCCACTATCAGGCAGCTACGTTTCATAGCTTCCAGCTGTGCCCAAAGGGAGGTGAGGCTGAAAGCCTCAAACCTCATCAGAACCTGGCCCTGGGAAGCTGCCCTTAAGAGACAGAGAATGGAGTGAGAAATAACCCTGTAGCTGCTCAGGCTCCCAAGGCGTTCTGCCAGGATACAGATCAGCTGCGTTCAACACCTGCCCAGGTGGCCTATGGAGACACATGTGCTGTCCCGGGTGCCAGCACAGAGCTGTTCCCCTACAGCTACTTCACAATTCCTCCAGGATAAATTTCATGTGGCTTAAAGATTTAAAGGAAAAAATAAATAAATGCACTGGAGAAAAATATAGGTAAAATATGTGTTTAATGTTGAACTGAGATGGCCTTACTAAGCATGATATTGAAAGCAGAAAACATTTTTAAAGAGCTAAATTTGGACTTCCCTGGTGGTGCAGTGGTTAAGAATCCACCTGCCAATGCAGGGGACACGGGTTCGAGCCCTGGTCCGGGAAGATCCCACATGCCGCGGAGCAACTAAGCCCATGTGCCACAACTACTGAGCCTGCGCTCTAGAGCCCGCAAGCCACAACTACTGAAGTCCGCATGCCTAGATCCCATGCTCCGCAACAAGAGAAGCCACTGCAATGAGAAGCCCACGCACCACAACGAAGAGTAGCCCCTGCTCGCCACAACTGGAGAAAGCCCGCATGCAGTAACGAAGACCCAACATAGCCAAAAATAAATAAATTAAATAAATAAATGTTTTAAAAAGCTAAATTAATTACATAAAAAGATTTTGTAGATCAAAGAACTTAAAATGCGGTATTATGATTAAATTTTCTTACTTAGCTTTTTTACTCAGAGTTTCATAGTGCCTTTATTTTCTTCTCCAGTGTCTTCATTTATTTATCTTCATTTTAAAAATTATTTCATTATATGAGATAAGCAGTCGAGTTCTCTCTTTTCTAGAACCTTCCAGATGGAGTAGTAGTCCCAGCATGAGTGTAATTATTGGACAGCTTTTAATGCTCTCCCACATAGCATCCCCTATTTTCAGTGTCCCATGTCTTCTTCCTTCTTAGTTTATGCCCTTTTATTCATGGAGTACATCCTGAAATAAATTTCTAGGAAAGGGTGAATGAGGGGTAACATATCTGAGTCCCTTATGTCTACATCTAGCTTTATTCTACCAACCCCACCTTCTCCCCCTGCCACACACACACACACACACACACACACACACACACACACTTAATTGACAGTTTTCCTGAGTATGGTTTAAAATAAACTTCTCTTAGAATTTAAATGCTTTGCTCCATCTTCCTCTAAATTTCATTGTTGCTCTTGAAAACTCTGATGCCAATCATTTTTATGTTCCTTTGTATATGTCCTAGTTTTGTTTTTAATATCTATAATCTCTTGGAATGCTCTCTTTTTCTTTGCTGTTCCAAAGTTTCACAATGATATAGCCAGCTGTGAGTCTATTACCATTAATTATGTTTGATTCTCAGTGAGTCCTTTGGTGATTCATGGCCTTCAGTTCTAGTAAAATTTCTCATCCCTCTGAAAATATCTCTTCTCCATTTCCTCTGTTCTCTCTTTTGGAACTCCAACTGCTTGGTAGACTAACCCTTTATCCTTTATTTTTTCTCATATTTTGGTCTCTGTCTTTTTGTTCTACTTTCTAGGGCATTTTCTACTACTTCTATTTCAATTATTTCACTGATTTTTTTTGCTTGATTTTGGAAATCATATTTTAAATTTTCAAGATCTCTTTTTATTCTCTGAATTTCCCTCCTATATCTTCATGGTTCTCAACCTTGGCTGCACATTAGAACTACCTGGGACTTTTGAACAACCCTGATGAGGCCATGCCCTATCCAATTAAATCAAAATCTTAGGGGATAAGACCCAGGCATCCATATTTTTCAAAGCTCTCCAGTTGATACCAATTTTGTCTTAGTTTGAGAACTACTGCATTATCTTGTTTCTGTCTTGACCTATAATATCTTTTTCATCAATATCATATTAATATTAAATATTACTAGTCAATTATCTATTTATCTATCTATCTATCTTATCTGCTTAAATATAATCCCTGCCCTATAGGTATAATTCTCAGGTATATACCCCAGCAGGCATAATTCTCAGGCCACAGTCTAAGGCATGCAAATATATATATAGCCATAATTCAATTTAATTTCTATTTCCAGCCTCTATTGTGCAGGTTGAAGAAACTCAATCTGAGTGGACTCAATTTATTTCAGTTCTGGGTTTAGACATGCAGTATCTTTTGAATCTCCCTTGGGTTACCTGTAAAGGAGAGGAAAGAAATGTGCTTGGTCACTATTTTTAAACCAAGGCACCTCTTGAATAAATTGGATGTCAAAATGAAGTGGGGTCATCAACTTTTGTTTTTCCTCTCAGCTTTCTTTATGCTAAGAAATAGATGTCATTGGTTCAGATACCACACATATATTAACACATATATCTTGTCTTTTAAAAAAGTTCATTTGTGCCTTTGTCTTATCCCTTCAGTAGACTGTATCTTTCCCTCTAGAAAGGAGGAACTTCGTCTTATGCATTTAAGGTTCCCAGTACTGTATGTTACATGTAACAGTCATTTTTTTCTACATTGAATACTGTGTCTTTGCGAGACAGGCTGGGACCTGAGACCCTTTGCTGCAGTGCTACAATGCTTACACCTGGACAAAGGTCTCCTTGAGCAACAAAACACAAAGAAACGATGAGGGAATAAAAATAACTACACGCATGCGCAGCTGGGGCAAATTCTGGACAACAAGACACAAAGAGACCAAAAAGCCCAGCTGCCACTTCTGAAGGGCCAAGAGCAAAAGCAGGGGGTCAGGAGAAAAAGCAGGGTACTGCGCATGCTCCCAGCACACAACATCACAAAAGGGGTGGGCAAAGCACCTATGCCACCCCTCTGGCCCGACCCCTGGACACACCCCTACCCTCACCCCATATACGGAAACAGCTCGACCCCCCTCAGGGAGTGAGCTAACAAGGGAAACTGTTATTTGTTCTCGTTCCCCGTCCTGCAGCAGGGGCCCCACTAAAGACTTGCCAGAGTTTCTTGTCTGGCCTCTGATCAATTTCTATTGATTAAGGAGGCAAAGAACCCTGGTCAGTATCATTTGTTGTAGGTATCAGTGCAGGTGTTCATAGGCTAGTCTGTGTTCAAAGTAGTTATGATAAAATGCTTTTAAAGTCAAGCACACCCACCCACATGCACAAACAGACACACTTTCTCTCTCAAACACACGTACACACGCACAATCTTTTTTCCTCAATCTATTCCAAATTGGCTCAGTTCATGAAGCTTTTACCATCCCAACTGCTTCTCCATGGTCCAGGAGGCAGCATGCTGTTATAGCTGTGCTAACCGCTCCCTGAGAAAGGGCAGTGAGAAGGACGCCCCAGATCCCAGGGCGGATGATGGGGTTATCTTTGGCAAGGCTGGAAACCAAACTCAGATCTCTGCCTTTTCCTCCTGTGATTCAGGCAGCTCTGGTATTTATTCCATATTTTCAGAACAGTGAGGATAACGTGCCCTATCATGTTAGGAAACCATTATACTGATCCATTAGGTTCTGAATATATTTTTAACCCACACCTAGGCATTCTTCAAGCTGATTTATGAGTTAAACCCCAGTGTAGCTTGGCCAGAAGTAGATAGACTAACTACATCTTGTGTGGGAATTCCACGTTCACAGAGAAGCCCAAAAGTCTTGTAGATCAAATTTTATTGCTGTTGCGTTATCTCACTCAGACTATAATGAAGGGATCTAAGTGATTTGTTTCCAAAAGTTGAGCTCTTGAATTTAATGATCCTGTGACTATGTGGATTGATTTCTCATATCCACAAATCTATTTTTAAATAATGTTATAGTTCATTTGAAAGAGTTGTAAACTTATTTCCTGGAAAGTTTGGCTAGCCTGGGTGGTAGGATTCCTCCTCTGTCCCAAGATTAACTCTCTGCCCACCCTTGGGGGAGGGAAAGTAAGGGTTTGTCTTACTGTCACTCTAGGAGAGGAGCCATCTGTGTGTGGGTCCCCCTCCTGCTTGGTGGTTCACTGTGAACACAAGGTCAACATCCATCAGGTGACAGGCTTGCTCCCTCCATAATTCCCTGCTTACCTTCCCCTCATTTCCCAAACAGAAGACACATGTGTCCCTAATGAGAATTTTTTTAATTTAATGTATTTTTATTGATGCATTATTTACTTCTTTCTCTTTAATAATTATTGTGTAAAAGTCTCACCATATGTCAGTTGATACATACTGTTCACCACTCATCATATTTATATTACTTTTGCCTCACTTTGCCTTTTTTTTTTCTTTTATACTTTTAAAACAAAATTTTTTATTTTATGTATTTATTTTTGGCTGCGTTGGGTCTTTGCTGTTGCACACAGGCTTTCTCTAGTTGTGGTGAGCGGGGGCTACTCTTCGTTGTGGCACGTGGGCTTCTCATTGCGGTGGCTTCTCTTGTTGCAGAGCATGGGCTCTAGGCGTGCGGGCTTCAGCAGTTGTGGCTCGTGAGCTCTAGAACTGGCACAGGGGCTCTAGAGCACAGGCTTCAGTAGCTGTGGCACGCGGGCTCAGTAGTTGTGGCGCACGGGCTTAGTTGCTCTGCGGCATGTGGGATCTTCCCGGACCAGGGCTCGAACCCGTGTCCCCTGCATTGGCAGGCAGATTCTAAACCACTGCCCCACCAGGGAAGCCCCTGCCTTTGTTTTTTTAAAAAAATTTTGATACATACATGTAATTTCATGTAAAATAAACATAATTATATTTCATATATTATGGGTGATTTTTAAAAAAAATAAGATGGAAAGACCCAGTATTTTTCTTCTACTTTGTTTCTTGCTTTCCTTCTCCACCTCCTCCTACTCCTCCCACATTAGCACCGACCGGGTAACCCACAGTAACAACCTAATGTGTATCATCCATGTTTTTCTCCATGCTTATATAACCACACACACACACACACACACACACGCACACACACACATCACCCACACACATATTTGTTTTACATATATGGGATTGTATGACATAATTCCCTGCCTTTGTTATTCTTACTCAACAAAATTTGATAGAAATATTTCCAAGATAAGTAGAATTCTAATTATAATTCTAATATAATTCTATAATTATAATTCCATAACTCTATAGAATTCCAATTATACAATTCCAAGATAAGTATAATTCTAATTCATCCTTCTTAACGGCTATGTGCAAGACTCTGTGGTGTTCTAGAGTCATCTCGTATTGAATACTCACCTCTCACAAAACCTAGTTATTAAATATTCAAGAATTTTGTAAGCTAGGTATAAATGCTAAGTAGCTTGACATACTCTGTGGTGGGAGAATTTACACCACGGAAATTGGCAAACGCTGCAAATCCGAGGCTTTGTTTTTTCAGAGAGCTAGCACGCCACTGGTGAAAGTTTACAATAATTTTACACAGGCCTTTTGAATGGCTATTCATTTTATTTCTCTTTTCTATTTCTTTTCTGTTTTTCCCCCCACTATGAACAATGCTGTAATAAACTCAGAGGAGTTGAGCAGGGCTTTACTGAAGAGGTTTGGGCAGTTGCCCCAAAGTCATTCTGAGTCCAGACAGGACAGGATAACAGAGGAGTATAGGCATCAAACCCCGACCTCAGCTGCCTTATTGTCCCCTGGCTGCCTCCATTTTTAAGAATGCCCTACTCGGACACTTCCTGTGGGGTGCCCTGTGGGGTTGACCTCTCATCCTTCCTTCCATTTCATAGTCACCTCTATTTAAGCCCCTCCTGCCTGTTGCCCTTAGCTGCCTCCTCCACCCTTAACATTCTGAGGAAGACCCACACAGAATAACAAAGGCACAGTCCCCTGGGTTTTGAAAGTTCTGCAGCTTGTGGATTGTGGTGGTGTGGAGCTGGGTAGAGATGGGACGGAGTTGCTACACTGGGTTACGCTTTTTTCAGGAAGCCACAGTACAGCTTTATGTGACTGATCCCCACAGCTCCATCTCTGGCCCACGTCTATTTCCCAAGCTCCTGTTCTTTGTTTCCAACCGTCTGCTGAGCGGATCCACTCATAGCCCACCAGCGTCTCACACTCAACAAGCATCTCCAGCCTAGAACCCCTCCTCTCTCCCTCTCTGCCTTTTACCAACACCACGGCTTTGAGCAGTGCTGCCATTTCTTCATTTGTGTGTACGGAGAATGTTCATTTCTGTGGCGTTTAAATGATATGCATGTAGGGACTTCCCAGGCAGTCCAGTGGTTAAGACACTGAGCTTCCACTGCAGGGGGGTACAGGTTCGATCCCTGGTTGGGGAACTAAGATCCCGCATGCTGTGTAGCACTGCCAAAAGAAATAATAAATAAATTTTTTAAAATGATATTCATGTAAAAAGCTTAGATGTTCAGCAAATGTTAGTTCCTTCTCCCTCCTTCCCTTCCTTCCTTTCCTCTCTCTTTTCTGGAGGAAGAGAAGTCTCAATTTAGGGGTGAAAAGTTCATAAAGTTGCCAAAGAGAATGTGCTTGCACTTAAAGGCACACAGAGAAGCCAAGCTTGATTGTCTCAAGAGGAAAGTGACACTCAGAGTTGATACATTTTACTGATCTTTTATTGATCAAGACTCAAGGAGGAGGGGAGATGATTATGCACCTTAGGACATTGGCCAGGCTGGGGCAGATGGAGTTGTTTGAAGCCATCTAAATCAGAAAAAAAAAAAAAAAAAAAAAACACGTTTCTCTTGAGTTTCAGTTTTTCTCCACTTGAAAACCACCGAAGGCTGCAGGCCCATCTGTCAGCCCCTGATGAACCACATCCGTCCTCCCATTATCTCCTGAGCGGGGTCGTTGGAAAAAAGCTCATAAAACATGTGAGGACAGAACATAATTATTTAATAGTCTGTCAGAAGCCTGAGAGCACCAGGACCCAACAGCATACCAGGAAAAGTGGAAGATCGCTCATGGGAGAAGTTTGTGGTTTTGAAGCAGAAAAGAAAAAGACAATAAAAAAATATGGTGGAAATACAGCTAGAATATGTTTTGCCTATAATAGTGAGTCAGTGCTTTTAGAAGTGTGTCTAAAAAAGTGCTTTAAAATTGAGCACCTACTGTGTGCAAGATGCTGTTCTAAATATGGAGATTCAAAGGTGTTTAAGACACGGTGCTGGTCTACTGACTCAGCTGTCCTCCTGTCTGGGGTCAGACAGAGGTGCGCTCGAATCACAGCTCCACCACTGACTTGACTTTGGTTGAGACATTTTCATCTCCCCGAGCTTCAGCTTGCTGATCAGCAAAATGGGGGTAATGATCCCATTTTGTAAGAATAAGACGTAACATGTGTAAAGCTCTTTGCGTACTGCCTGGTACTTGGTAAATGATCAACAGATCTCAGTTCTCTCCTGCTCCACCCCACCTTCTCCCACCTCTCCCATCAACAAGCCATCTGTCTATTTCTTTCACTGCTGTGATCCCAGTGCCAGAGGAGTACACCCTGGCACTTGGGGAGGGTAGGGATGGTGGGTAGTCAAAGCGCAAAGCTGCACTTCAGCAGAAATAACTGAAAATGCTCCGAAGAGGACAAGAGAAAACAAGAAGAATGGGGAACGGAAACTGTCAAAAGAACCCCACATTTAGCCCAGAGAAGACTCAGGGCTTGGTTAGGAGGGCTGGAAGCTTGTATTCATACATGTAGAAGGCTGTTGTGTGGATGGGGAGAGAGGCTTGATGGGTACGGACCTAGACACAGATATCAACGCAGTGGCAGAGCCCTCAAGGTGCAGAGAGGCACCCTCTGGCGGGGGTGAGGGGTGAGCTGGAGGCTGGAGGGTGGCAGGTAGAGTTATGAGGAGAGGGGGCTCAGGTGCTGCAGGCTGGGAAGGGGGAGAGATGACTTTTACCCCTTTCAAGGCTGAAGGCTCTGATTCTGAGAATTCTGCTCTATTAGAAACAGTTACTCAATATGTTATAATAACCCATTATGGAAAAGAATCTAAAAAAGCATATATATGTACATATATCTATGAAAAGAATATATTGATATATATACATATAACTGAATCACTTTGCTGTACACCTGAAACTAGCACAACATTGTAAATCAACTATATTTCAATAAAAATTAAAAAAAAACCAAACAGCTGTCTAAAGAGGTCAATGGTTGTCAGTTGTGGCCATTCCAAACCTCACTTGGAATTTTCCACCTCCTAAATAATGGTGCAGACTTTGTTGTTCAAGATGATATTAATCACCATTTAACTCAGCCCCTAGGCTGGTCTGCCTGTAGTTTCTCAAATGTTCCAGCAGTCTCCCTGATTCTAGCCCTCACTCACACAATCCCTCGATTGCCAACTCTGTCCTCCCAAACTGTCTTTCCAAGTCATGCCCATTCCTCGTGGTCCAGCTTAAATCTATTAGGAAGCTTCCCAGATCCCCGAAGGTGCAATCAGCACATCCCCTTCCCTCTGTCCACAGTAATTTCCTTTCAGGTGTAGTAGAGATCTCTGGGGGATAACTCTCTCCCACACTAGATTGGGAGCTTCTGGCCTCTCACGGAAGCTTAATGTTATTTATTCTCATTTCCTGCCCCCTCAAAAATTAACGGGTGCTCAATATTTGACTTTTAATTGCCTGAATAGGGCAAGTAACCACACATTATTATCTCCTCTTTAAAAATAAGCAAAGAAAAGCGAAAGAAAACAAGAAAGCAAAACCAAAAATCTGACTTGCATGAGTTTCTTTTTGTCTACCATGGCCTCTTCATATTCTGGGTCCATGAAAAAGAGCTATTGTCGACTGAAAAAAAAATGCACAACATAAAGGTGAGAATTATGTTTTATTCAGTGGCCTTACTGAGGACTATAGGCCGGGATGGCAGTCTCTCAGACGGCTCTGAGGGACTGTTCCAAAGAGGTAAAGGAGGAGCCATGATATAGAGGAGTTTTGCAAAAACAAACAAACAAACAAACAAACAAACAAAAAAAACCCAGGTAGTCGAACATGAAAAGATTCCTGCTAATCACACACACAAAAAAAGATAGACATCCCAAGTTAATGAATTTAGCGTTTTTCTACGTATGGGAAAATGCAAGAGTCTGGGCTTTTTGAAATCATTCCTTTGATATGCACCTTAAGGATCTAGGGCCAGTATCCTGTTTTTCTCCCCATATCCTTTGTTTACTGAAATGGCAGGTGACATTCTTTGTCCACACTATGCAACTATTTACTACTTAGATTGACTGTGGGACGATGCTTACTTCCTAGTCTTAGGTTCCCAAATATCACCTTTACTCATTTGTTCACTATAACCCCGACAAATCTCCAGTAGTGAGGAGCACAGTATTATGAATTATATTTGGGTTCAAGTTCTGGCCCTAGCGCATACTAACAGGGTGAGCTTGAGTAAGAGAATAGACCTTGGGGACTGTGCCCTGGTTTCCTCATCTGTAACACGGGATGGATGACAACTTGCTCTCAGGATGATGTGGGAATCCAACAAAATGCCAAGTACCTTATAAGTGTTAGCAGCTAATACCATTAGTACTTGGTGCAATAATCTCTTCCGTGTTGAAGCAAGGCCCTGTGGGACTCCTGGGCCCAAAAGACTTTCTGTGTCCCCCATTTATTTGATTATAGGAAATGGGCTTCATTCAGCCTCCATGACCTTCCCTGAGTTTCAACAGGCAGATTCAAGCAGTTGTTAATTAGGCAAGGGAGGGGATGCGAGACAAGGGAGGAACAAAGAGTCAAGAGAAACAAGCTCCTGGTTCCCCATCAAGGGACACACACAACAATATCTTTGAGCTGTTTTGCAGATACTGAATCCTCCACCAGGTAGAAAATTTAACTGTGCACTGCCCACAAGCACGTAGACCCCAGACTGGTTGGAACCAGCAGGTTGATGATGTTGACCCCACTTACCTCACCACCAACCAATCAGAAGAATGTCCACGAAACGATCATGCCCTCTTTGAACCAGTACTATAAGACTTCTCATCGCCCTCTCCAAGGGGGGACACACAGTTTTGAGGGCATTAGCCAGCTGTGGCCCCCTTTGCCAGGCAAAGCAATAAAGCTATTTTTTTCCTACTTCACCCAAAACTCTGTCTCTGAGATTTAATTCAATGTCAGGGAACAGAGACTGGATTCAGCTTCAGTGTCAAGCACATCATGCCAAGCATGTGCTTGGAAAAGGGCAGGAGTCCACCCAGCCCACTGCCCTTGACATCTAAACAGGAACTCAGAAAGGAACATAGGGGTTACTCCCCCTGCAACGCCCCCCTTTGTATTTCTACAAAGCACATTTCAGCTCCTGGGCTTTCTTGTTCTGAAAAAGAGAAAAGCATGTGTCCTGCAAAGCAAAAGCACCATTTAAACTCCCTCTTTCATCTACTTTAGTCCTTACAGAAAAGAAGGCGCTGTCAGTTTCCCATTGCGAAAGCACAAAGGGAGATTAATAACAATAATATTTCATGTGGAGATAACGCTCCATGAAATATACCCCTCTGTTCTAATTCTCTCAGTTCAGAGAGATGGGGCCTGAGACGCAGTAAAATGGTTATGATTATGAGTCATACACTTGGAGAGATACAGAAATAACTCTATTGTCCCAGAATCCCATCACTTTCCTTACCTGAGTTCTCCATTAAACTCAATTTGCTTTTCTCAAACCAAATTTTTAGTGATGACTTAAGCCAGTCCTGAAATTTGAGCCCACAGTACAACCATATCTTTAGGTAAAGTGGTCAATGCCTGATCTTATTCAAATTAATGGCTTAGATATTGTCTCTGCTCCTCGTTGGCTGGGTGATCCCAGGTGAGGCACTAGATGATGCTGGGCCATGATCTAGAACAATGGCGTGTTAATGAGACCTTGGTTGTCTAGTCCCTGCCTATGGGTAATAGGGGTTGGTTAAGCTTTTGTCCCTTCCTTCTATCTTTCCTTCACATTTCCTCTAAGTGCAAATTTAGTGCTTGTTTAGAGATTATCTTCGCTACCAGACAATTGTCTTGATTCAGCCCCTTAAATTTCAAAGGAGAAATTTAACCTTGTCCTCTCCCAAGTAGTTTCACCTCAGGTCTTACCAAAGGCTACAAGCATGACCTTTTTTTCATTCCAGTCATTAAAAGAACCTGGTTGATGAGAAATCATGTTTATGGAGGGATGGGGGAATACCTAGTTCCTTCCGTTGTCTGCGTGTTATGAGTTTCATCTCTGGGTCAGCTAGATCATGCACTAGTTATGCTCTCAGACTAATGAGTCTACCCCCCAACCCCAGAACCACTTTCACTGAACAAATGCTCGGGGCGGGGGAGGGGGGGTGTTCCCACTGCAGAGTCTCAGGAGAAGCCACCCCAGGCAATATCCAACTGTAGCTTTCATAGGGCATTGTTTAGGGCCGTCCCCAACTGCCTCATCGCAATGGGTCTCCCCATGGGGACGCTTGGGAGGATTCCTCCTGGCATAGGTAAGTCTTGGCAACTGAAGAAGCAGTGCACCTTCTGGAAGAACCGGATTGGTTTTACCTGACAGAGTTGGTGAGTCCTGTCAAGGCCATGGGCCCCTCTTTGCTGGGTCACCAGGAAGTTCTGAGGCCAATCTGTGCAGATTCCTTGCGTCCCACCTGTTTCCACATTTCCTTTGCTGGTCACTCACCAGTCCCATTTTTTCCTTAGCCTGGAGTCCCTCTACCCTTTATTTTTTTCCTTTTGGGTCATATGTATTTTTGTAAGAACTACCCAACCTTTCCAGAAAAAAGAGGAAATTATAAATACATTTCAGAAATCATAGGATACCTTGAATCATTTCCAAATGGTTTCTTGTATATCCATTTAAATTTAAGTAGATTATAGTCAAAACAAGAGGAGGGTGGTATGGACTGGATGTTTGTGTTCTTCCAAAAGTCATATGTTGACATCTTAATGCCAAATGTGATGGTATTAGGCGTAGGGCCTTTGGGAGGTAATTAGGTCATGAGGATGGAGCTTTCATGGATGGGATTAGTGCCCTTATAAGAAGAGACATGAGAGAGATGATCTCTGGGCCACGTGAGGACACAGCAAGAAGGTAGCTGTTGCAAACCAGGAAGAGGGTTCATACTGAATCTGCCAGCACCTTGCTCTTGAACTTCCCAGCTTCCAGGACTGTGAGAAATAAATGTATGTTGTTTAAGCCACCTACTTTATGGTATTTTGTTATAGCAGCCCAAGCAGACTAAGAGAGTAAATTTCTTTCCCCACTTCTTTTATGTCGCTCATTGTGTCAGTTTGGATCCTCTCAGAAGTAAATGCCAAGACAGAATCAGACATGCAAGAGATTTATTGGGGGGAGCACCTGTGAAGGATAAAGGGGCAAGGCAGCAGGAGTAAGAGGGGCGGGCCATCAGTCCCTGGCATAGGTCTGATGGAGGGAAAGAAGGGTGAAATGGAACAGGACCCTATGGTCCTTGCCCCTCCCCGCCATGTCCTCTGCCTGCCTTTTGTCTGTGGAAGAAGTTTAGCCAAAGAATAAGTTTAATCAGAGAAGTAAGAGAATGTAGAAGCAAAGGAAAACAGTCAAATGAGACCAAATAATAATAGTTTACTCAGTAAGCAAAGTCAAGACATTTAGTTCCTTCTCAAGGGCTACAGATAATATTCTGAGCCATATCCTGTGAGCTGTCTTGCAGAGACTGAAATCCCCACCAGGTGGAAGAAGTTAACTACATGAAGACCAGACTGTAGCCATGACATAAGCTGCCACAATTCCAAGATTGGCCTCAAGAAAATGAGAACAAACCGACCCTGTAACTGAAGATTAATTGTACTGATAACAATCAAGATGACTGTCAGAGCTGACTGTGCTGTTTCTACATGTAGCCCCCTTCCTCAGCCTATAAAATCTCCTGCCCACTGGTTGTCAGTGGGGTGGGGGGAGTCAGCCTTTGGACAGGCATCCAACCCCCCACCCCCCCACTCCCCCACCCCCAGTTGCCAGCATCCAAAATAAAGCAAACTTTCCACTAATCTTGCCTCTTTAATGGCTTTTGAGCGGCAAGCAGCCGGACCCCCACTTTCAGTAACAGGAGCACTGGGGAAGAGGAGAAAGTTTCCACCAGGCCAGTGGGGAACCCCACAGCAAATATTCTCCACTGGAGGGGGTCTACACAGAACAGGGATGGCCAGGCTCTAGTACTCCTGCTGTGCTTAGTCATTAGCTGGGAACAGCCTGGGGAGAGCATGGCCTCAACATGAATGCTTGGGAAGATCTAAATATGTAGCAGCAGGAGGCTGTTCACCAACAACCCTCCTCCAAGCAGGTTCTCTTGAAGGGAGATCTGAGCTGCATGGCTGAGTGGCTGCCTCACCCACAGTGCCCAGCTAACTTCACACCAAGAACTCAGTGTGGTAACTCAGAAGTTTCTTGAAGCTGTGTACATGTTTCACGCCTTCCAGCTTCTCCTCCTCATCGAAACAGAGCCGTTTTGCATACTGCTCTCCTAAGAGATCATGTCCCATTTTCTTAGGAATTTGATGCCCTCTCCAGGAAATGACTGTCCTAGGAGAGTGGTTAGGAGTACAGGTTCTGGAGCCAGACTGCCTGGCCCCATAGCCTGAATCTACCACCTACTAGCTGTGGGAACTGGGACAAGGTACTAAACTTTGTACCTCAGTTTCCTCATTTACTGAAGTATGACAATTATAATACCTGTCTCATGGGGTTGTAAAAAATGCTACATGTGAAGCACTTAGAACAGAGCTTTGGAAATAATACGTTCTCAAACAATATTAATTAACAATTGTAAATGTGATTTGCATATGAATGGGAATAACATATGAATGTGTTCCCCCAAAATTCATATGTTGAAATCTAACCCCCAAGGTAATGGTATTAGGAGGTGGGGCTTTGGGAGGCAATTAGGTCATGAGGGTGGAGCCCTCGGGAATAGGATTAGTGCCCTTACAAAAGAGGCCCTAAAGAGCTCCCTTCTGTCATGTGAGGACACAACGAGAAGTCTGCAACCCTGACGAGGGCCCTCACCTGACCATGCTGGCAACCTGATCTTGGGCTTTTTAGCCTCTAGAACTGTGAGAAATAAATTTCTGTTATTTATGAGCCACTCAGTCTGTGGTGTTTTGTTATAGCAGTCTGAATGGACTAAGACAGTACATTCATTCATTAAAAACTAATAAGTTCTTCATCAAAATTAATATATTAACATTAATATGGTGTGTCTCTCATTAACAATTTTGCCTTTCAATTTGTCCTACTTGCAAACTTCTGGTATGCATTTCAAACAGACTGGCAAAGGGCTTTCAGGAACCCTTCATATCATTCCATGTAGGCTGTTATCTATCTGTCTGGCTTTGGAATCAGACATAAAGTTGTTAGCTTAAAGCCTAACACATAATAAACACTGGAAATGGGAGCTATTTCTACCATGAGCACCGTTAAAGGTAGTCTCTGCCTTAATTTTGCTTCTCATTTCTTTCATTTATCCAGCAGTTATTGTGTATCTGTGGGTGTCAGGCACTGTGGTAAATTCCAGAGAATCAAAGATTAGCCAGACATAGTTCTTGCCCTCCATAAGACCAAACTCTAAGTGGAGAGAAGGTACAGGCACAAAAAGTAACTAGATTAAAGGGTAGAAAAGCATGAGAATTTTAGTAGAGGGCTGGATAAAGAGCAGAGAAGAGAGAGAAATTGCTTCCAGCTGGGCACCAGGGAAAGCATTCTGGAAAAATAGATCCTTCACCTGGTTTGTAAATGCCAAGATCTAGACCCCTGAGTATGTGCTGAAAGCAGCCCTTGTCAGGGCCTGGGGAATACCATGTGTGTTTTCAGAGAGCTGCCTCTCAAATCGTATTATAAATATAAATGGCAGAACTACACAGCGAATCAGAAATCATAGCAATGATAGCTTCAAGCCTGTCATCTGTTCCTTTTAAGCATTCTATAATGGATGCTCATCTCTGAATGCTTTTCTGGGATTCATGGAAGACACATCAGGGCCCTTTCCTTTCTTTTGTTGCAGGTCATTAATGGAAAAATTGCATGAGGTGCCAGCACCCCCTTGAGGACGGGGACTCCATCCCTCAGGGGAATTGTCACTTGTCTCCTGTTCAGCCTGAATTTGCTTCAGACTGTGTTGTTCTTTTGATTGGTTCCCATTCTACTTTCACCACCTCCACCACACACACGTCCCCGACTAGGCTTCTCCTAAAATAAATGCAACCCGAGGCCTCACATCACTTGTGTTTCTGTTCCTCCAAACCTCCTCTGGGAGATGGCCATGGTTGAGATTTCCATTAAGATGGGCTGGTCCTTGGCCACATTTCAATTGCCCCTATTTGGGGTCTATTTTGTGGAACAGCAGGAAACTCTGGGTTGGTTCCCCACTCCACCTTTAGTAACCATGGGGGACATGGGACTGGCCAGGTGATCTCACTTAGGCCCCCGATTTGATGGTAGCCATCCTGATTCTAAAGTAGGAGAGGGAATTCCCTGGAGGTCCAGTGGTTAGGACTCCTCTCTTCCACTCAGAGGCCACGGGTTTGATCCCTGGTTGGTTGGGGAACTAGGATCCCACGCGCCGCACGGCGTGGCCAAAACAAAAAACAAAACAAACAAACAAAAAATAAAGTAGGAGAAATGCAGCGAAGCATACGGTGCCACATGAGGCAAGAGAAGTTTCTGGATTTCTGGCACTCTTGCCTGGAGGTCCCTTTCACTGAGTTGGGGAAACCTTGGGGAGGAATTGGTTGGGGAAAGGGGAGGGCAGGGGAAACAAGAGTTCAGTTTTAGAAAGTCTGAGATCCCTTTTAAATCATCCAAGAGGAGATGTAGAGTAGCCAGGTAGGTATCTGAGTATGGAGTTCTGAAACACTGTTAAGCTTAGAGATATGATATATATAAAGAGAGAGAGAAATGTGGGAACCTTTACGATATAGGTTATAGCCTATAACCTATAAGATATAGGTTATTTGTAAACTTATAGGTATAAATCCATGGGACTGAATAATATCACCAAGGAAGTAAATGTTTATAGAAAAGAAAAAGAGCTCTAGAACCTTCCAAAGGTTAGAAGTCTGGGAGGAGAGGAGGACCCAGCAAAGGAGGCTTAAGAAGGAGCAGCTCAATGAGGCAGGAAAAATCTAGGAGAATTTGGAGTCCTGGAAGCCACTGAAGGAAGCATTTCGAAGGGGAGGAATGATCAATCAGGCCAGTTGGCTGATAGGTCAAGTGAGAGGGGGACTGAGAACTGACTGTCAGATTTAGCAACATGGAAGTTATTGGTGACCTTTGACAAGAGCAGTTTCAGGCAAGTTTGCTCTGGCTTCCAGGCCCGTGTTGCCACTGTGCCAGCCCCTTGCCTACCCTGACCTCTGCTTTCTCCTCCTGGCCTCACTCTCAGCTTCTCCACGAAGCAAATGTCCATGAAATCCTTTGCCCCTGCCCTGGTTTTCTGTCTCCAGACGTGGCAGAGATTCTTAACCTTTTGGGGTCAGGAACTCTGTGAGGAACCTATATAAATACATGCTCCTCCTCCGCATATATGTGCAATTACGTATTATCATTTCAGGGGTTCACAGACTCCCTAATCCCTGATCCCAGAGTAAGAAGGCCTTACTGTAAGCTCCCCTAATGAACTTCCTTCAGCTCTGGCCACACAGAGGTCCTGAAATCCCAGTTTGTCCATCCCAGACCCAAACCCCACTTTAGATCTTTATTCAAATCAAAGACAGTGAGAGCTAAGAACAAATAATGTCTTTATTACAAGCTCTCAGGGAGGCAAATTTAGGGCAAACACAAGCAGACATGGTAACCAATTCAAGTGGGTATTAAATGGAATGATTTCACCTACGTTCATACCATCTTAGCTCCACTTTAGATATGATCTCTTCTGGCAGTTTCCACAGGTGGTTAGACTAGAAGCAGCCACATTCTCTACATCAAGGATCATAAACTCAGTATCCGTGGGGACCGGGCACATAATGTCATTGGCTGAAATGCATGGAAAAATCCCAAGTGATAGGGTCTGTATGAACAGGGAAAGTGGAGACTACATATTAGGTTTAAAAAGAGCAGCTGATATCCTGCTCTGGCAAATGTTGACTTATGAGAATTTCAGCTCATATTACTGCAATGTTCCAAGATAATTGAAAATGTCTCGATTTTTCAAGATAATCTGCAACTTGATTCTTATGCAGTCTAAATAAAATACGTAAACAGCTGGAATATATGGTCTACAGGATACCAGCTTATGACTCCACAGCTGGGCCAGGTCAGAGGGAGGATTAAGTATGTTTATAGATGAATTTTGATGTATTGTTCACTGTGGCAGATTGTATTTTCTAAAAATTACCAAAGCAGTATTTCCAGTCCCACACATTTTCCAGAATTTTCCCATTTGTACTAAGTGAACCTGGAACCTGGGCTGGCCTTTGTAGCTGGCTCAACAGCCGCCATGATGCTGAGTGACTTCCAAGACCAAAGCATCCAAAGTGGTATGGCATCCACCTGGTTCTCTCCCTCTCCCAGGATGCTCATGCTTGGAACCCAGCCCTCAGGCTGTGAGGAAGCCCAGACTAGCCCAGCAGAGGTCACATGGAGAGGCTCATTTCCAGACATGAACCAGCATCAACCACCCAACACATAGGAGGGCAAACCCTCAAATGACTTAAGCCCTGAGCCTTTGAGTCAACCAGCTGAGGCCGTCAGGGAGCAAGGACAAGCTGTTCCTGCTGTGCCTTGTCCAAATTCCTGACCCTCAGACTCTGTGAGCATGACAAATCGTTGCTTTATGACATTAAGTTGGAGTGACTTTTTAGGCAGCCATAGTAACCGAGTTTTCATTTATAAATATGGAAGCGCTTTAGCAAATCCACCTGTAGAATACACTTTTTAGAAACATCTGCTCTCTCTGGAGTCTTTTTTTTTAATTGAAGTATAGTTGCTTTACAATGTTGTGTTAATTTCTGTTGTACAGCAAAGTGATTCAGTTGTACATATATATACATATAATCTTTTTTATATTCTTTCCCATTATGGTTTATCACAGGATATTGAATATAGTTCCCTGTGCTATACAGTAGGACCTTGTTGTTTAACCATCCTATATATAATAGTCTGCATCTGCTAACCCCAAACTCCCAGTCCTTCCCTCCCCCACCCCCCTCCCCCTTGGCAGCCACAAGCCTGTTCTCTGTGTCTGTGAGTCTGTTTCTGTTTCGTAGATAGATTCATTTGTGTCATATTTTAGATTCCACATATAAGTGATATCACATGGTATTTGTCTTTCTCTTTCTGACTTACTTCACTTAGTGTGATAATCACTAGAGAGTCTTTTTAAATTATGATTTCCTTTGTCTAATGCCCCCACTGACGCTCCTATGACCCTGAATTCTTGGCTTTTCCAAGACTGCAGCATCGTTTTGATGGATGCTTTGGTTGATACTCCCATGAGCACAGTTGGTCTTTGGCCAATTTCAGCTCTTCTCCACTTTCCCAGGAACCTCACTCGTCATCACTGAAGCAGACTCTCAGCTGTCTCTGGAAATACGTCTGTCCTGGGTGGTCAGGCTACGCTTGCATTCTTTAACCTTTTAAGTCTCTAAAAATAGCAGTTTTCATTAAGTAGGCTAAAGTCTCAAACTCTATATACTGCTTTTTTGTGGGAGAGCCTTCCTCCACCTTGTCCATCAGGGTCACGGCTCAAGCAATACACCTTCTGAGAGACTTGACCTAACCACATCTTATCCCCCCAGACAAAATTTGAGGCCCTGTGCCTATAGCAAACATCTGGTGTTGTGCAGATTGGTGTGGCAGAGTCAGGATGGTGAAGGGCTGGGACCTTGCAGCCAGACAGACCTGGGTGTGAGTCTTGCTTTGCCATTCAACTTGAAGCTTTATGACTGCGGACAAGTTGGATTCCTACATCTATAAAATAGGGAAAATAATGCCCATCTTTTAGTGCTGTTGAGGAAGTAAAGATAAGATATGGAAAGTTCCTCCTCCTATGTCTTGCACATAGGTGGAGCCTGACAGAGAAAGTTATCACTGGTACCACCATCACCACCACCATCACCTCTCCCAGTACCAGCACCATGACCATGAACAACACCACCACCTCCATCACTTGCACCATCACCATCACCAATACCACCCCCATCCCCACCTCTATATCACTGCCAGATGTGCTGTATTTGCTCATTTATTTGGTTTATCTACTATAGGAAGCACAACTCAAAGGCAGGGAAGGTAACTTTGTGCCCACAGGGCCCCCTTGTCATGCTCTGAAGGTAGTAGACACAAGTGTTTCACGGAACAAGTCAATGAATGAACACACATGACGATATTTTTAAATCACCTTGGGCTTCCCTGGTGGCACAGTGGTTGAGAATCCACCTGTCAATGCAGGGGACACGGGTTCGAGCCCTGGTCTGGGAAGATCCCACATGCCGCGGAGCAACTAGGCCCGTGAGCCACAATTACTGAGCCTGTGCGTCTAGAGCCTGTGCTCCGCAACAAGAGAGGCCGCGACAGTGAGAGGCCCGCGCACCGCGATGAAGAGTGGCCCCCGCTTGCCGCGACTAGAGAAAGCCCTCGCACAGAAACGAAGACCCAACACAGCCAAAAATAAATAAATAAATAAATAAACAAACAAACAAAAAAACGGTGTGCTCCTATTAAAAAAAAAAAAATTTTTTTAAATCACCTTTATTGCTAGATAATTCTATCCCCAGCATATGGGCCCTAACACAATCTGAGTTCCTACAATGTGAAAGGTACTGAGCAGCCACTTTCTATCTGAGATCACGTGTCATCTTTAGCCCCACCTCCTACCCCAGCAACCTCTCTGTGAACTCCTCACCATCTCACTTTTCTAGACGCACCTACAGCTAAGCAAAGTTACCATCCTCTGCTCAGTGTTGCCCTTTCCTTGTGGTCCTGAGTTCACCTGTATTCTTGACACCTCAAGAATGATTCGTGCTAACTTTAGATTGCATTCACATAACCTAGTGGTTCCCAAAGTGTGGTTTTCTGGACCAGAAGCATCAGAATCATCTGGGGACTTGATGGCAATAAAGAGTCTTGAGCCCCACCTGAGACCTAGTGAGTCAGAAACTCTAGGAGTGGGTCCAGCGGTCTGTGTGTACACAAGCCCTCCAGATGGTTCTGATGCTTGCTCAAGTTTGAGAACTACCGATACAGACCACACACAAGCAGGTATTAGAGAGTTACACTGAAATGGAGAAATGACGAATGGAAAGTTTTCAACCTTAACCACGGCAGTGAGGCCGAGGCTATTTGGTGTTCCTAAAATAAAGCGTTGATGGGTAATGAGGAATTGGCAGGGGGTGTGGGCAGCGCGGGCAGCAGGGTGGAAAGCAAGGGCCTGGAAAGACAAGGATGGAGATGAGAGTAAAGCTTCCAAGGAGCCCTCAGCTTGGAAGTGGTCCTTATTCTGGCTCATGTCAGCGAGGCTTGTAAAGTCCTTCTGACTGCACAGCATCTGTGATTTTCAGATGAAACGTATGTGGAGTGGTACACAACAGGGGAGACACAGCAGTTCCGGCCGAGGGGCTGGGCGCCTAGGATCTCTGGCTCCGTCCCTGTGTTAGCTCCTGAGCTATTTGGTGAAACCACACACTTGGCTTCCTTGCAGCTGTGATTCTATAAAGCTGTGAACAGAGACCTTGGTCATGCCTTAGCCCCGAGCCAGGGGAAGCCACTAAAGCTTGTCAGTGACACGTCGGAGAGTGTTAACAGGAGCAGGCGAATGCTGCCCAGCCCGGCCTGTGTGCCTGCAGGGGGTGCCACCACACAGGGCACAGGTGGCCTGGTCCACTCAGAAGCCAGGCCAGGATCAGATACCAGGCCGATCCCACCTGACTGCAAGGCCCAGGCCAGCGCGGGGAGCGGGAGGACAGAGACCGTGGGTCAGTCACCCCCGGAAGGCAGGAGCTGACAAGGACACAAGACTCCGGGACAACCATGGGCGCTGGGTCAACTCGGACGATTTCTCCAGGACAGCCTTCCATAGGGAGGGCATTTGGGGGAAGATCTTGGAGTTTATGGATAGGTACACACACACACACACACACACACACACACACACACACACACACACACTGTATAGAAAACTAGCCATGGTTCTTGATCCTCAGAGAGTTCAGTCACTCTCAACAAGGCATTTTGTTACAGTTATAAGATGCACCACAGTTACACACCATGATGTTATTTATCCTTCCACCTTTGCTCTTTCCGGAAAGCTTTTCCCTCCCTGAAGATTCCTATCAGGTGTCGCCTCCTCCTGGAAGTCCTCCTGATTGCCCCTTCCTGCCCTCGTTCTTGCTGTGTGTATTTCTGTGCTGTGTTAAACTGCTTGTAGACTTGTTGCCCTAGACTTCAAACCCTTGAGGACAGCCTCTGTGCATTCAGCTAATGCCGGCCCCGTGCTACTGCATAACAGATGCTCAAGAAATCCCTGTGGAACGACTGACTCCACAAGTCAGTGGAGGGGCATCTCAGCTGGCAAGCCCAGCTGACAGTGGAGGTCAGCATGGTTGCTGGGCTCAGGGTGGCAGGGCAGCTGGACATCACACCTGCGGGGGGTGAGGGTCAGTCTTCACACCCACAGGAAGCCTCTGGTTCCCCCCACTCCTGCTCCGAGAGAGCAGCTGGTGAGACAGGAAAGGCACAGATCCCAGAGCCCAGGAAGGTGCAGCATCCAGTTGGTGGTAAACCTTACTGCTAACACCAGCAGAAACGGAATTGAGGTCGGTCTCACTGGCCCCCAGACTCAGAATAGCAAATCCCTTTGGCTACAAATTTGCCACTGCCTCTGGAGTTTTCTGCCCAGTTGCTTTTTCTTGTGGCTAATTTGAAGCTCCTTCTCACTGCCAGAGCTCTTTAGAAGGAAGGGAGGTGAAAATCAGATGCCATCAATTAATCTGACCAGGTGGGCTCTTTGCCTTTTTTTCTCGATATCCTGTGAGAGACAGTTTCCTTCCATAGGGTGGATGCTTGTTTGACCTGAGACGAAACACTTTCTCTTTTGTCCAGATATATATTAAGCGGGCTTTGCTCTGCATTTAAAAATGAATAAATGTCTACAATTGGGTTTTATTTTTAAAGCTGACATTTTTAACATTAACTAAAAATGTTCTCAATAAAGTCCAAGTAATTATAAAGTTTGGATGATAGAAGACAAGTCTCCTCACCCAGGAAGGGCCAGGGCAGTCAAGGACTATTATAGACTGACTGTATCCTGCAAAATTGAACTGAATTGAATTTCTGTGTCTTCCCAAGTGCACACACCAAGGAAAGGCCATGTGAGGACACGGTGAGAAGCCTTGTACAAGCTAGGAGGGGGGGGTCCTCACCAGGAACTAAATTAGCCAGCACCTTGTTCTTGGTTTTCCCAGCCTCCAGCACTCTGAGGAAATACATTTTTGTTTAAGCCGCCAGACTACTGTAACTTGTTATGGCAGCCCGAGCTGACTGAGAAAAGGACAAAGATGGGAGAGAAACGGAGAGGCTTGGATCCATGTCCCAGCTCTGAAGCTGCCTTTCCCCAGGGCCTGTGTGGGACCAGGTTCTCTTAGCAGCTATAAGGGCTGGTCGCTATGGCAACAATGCTGTAGCTGGGGTGATGCCCGGGTACAGACTCCCCCATCCCTGCCACAGGACCGCCTGCTAACCAGGATGGTCATGTGCCAAGCAGACTGTGCATTCAGGCCTACACCCAATCTCGGGTGTCCCCACTGCCCACCCCTCACCATCAATCCTCTCCAGACCCTCACAGGAGGACAACCCAGAGCCGGGCTCTCTCAGGCCTTTCGAGCCAAGGAGCAAAGAGCGTGTGTGTTTGGGAGAAGTAGGAGACTGAAGAGGTGGCACACAAAATTGGCAACTTTCAACTCCTGCCTTTCCTCCCCACAACGGAGCTGGCCAGTGGGCTGTAGGGAGGCCAATAACCTTGAATATGGGTTTGGCATGTTGCTGGATGCCAACAGCTGTTTCAAGGAAAAGACAGCGTCCCTCTCTGTCACCACAAGGCCAAGCCCGGCTCCTCAGCCCTGCCACCCGGCCAGATCCCCACATCAAGGTAGGGTTGAAGGTGGGCCAGAAAGGTTGTTACCATATTTACTTTAAAGAGAAAAGGATTAGGTAAGCCCAGTTTAGAAAAAAGAAAAAGTTTCTCATCCAGAGTAGGCATTGAGTTCATGCAAAAATTGTCAGAGAGAGCTCCTTGTCCCAGATGCTCCTTGCAAAACAAGCAGCAGCTTCTCATTTTTACCCCATCTCCAGGGGCTGGCCTGACCCATCCTAAGCTCCCCAGGAAGTCAAATGTCCTGGGGTCAGGGGAGCAGGTGGTGACCCAAACTTGAGGTGCAGGGAAGGAATTTCTTGTTTTCTTGTCCCAAGGGTCTTCCTCTTCCCCACTGAGACTCCAGCCAGAGGAAATTAGGTCAAATAGCAGCAAGAAAGATGATTTTCAGTAGAGAAAAGGGAATTTCAGACAAAAAATGTCTTCCTTCTAGAGCTCAGGTCCCCTGGTTTGGAGAAACTTTCGTTTTCATTCTAGGAAGCCCTGTGGTCTATTTGAAGGAGCACTAGATCAGAACTCAGGAAAGTGGGTTATATTTCGGCACTATGCCCACCAGCTGTGTGACCTTAATTTAGACAAGTCATTTCACCCCCAAGGACTCAGTCTCGTCATCTAGGAAATGGAGAAACATGCCCTGTTCTGCCTGTTTCACACAGCGGTCAGGATATGCTCAAACAAGAGAAAAAAATGTGCGCAGACATTCTTTGTGGACGTGAGTTATGAAAAAAACAGACCTTTCAAGCACTTCGAATCCCTCAAAGAAAACATATTGTGAAAAACAGACAATAGTAAGTCTGGTAGCAGGAAGCGAAGGCCACTCCCCAACCAGGCAGCGTTCAGATTGCCCAGAATGCAATCTGGCCTCGCCATTCGGCTCATGCTGGTTCCCGGTTCTGGAGTCACAATGCTGACTTGCAGCGCCACAGGGAACGTGCATCAGCCTCTTCACAGGAACTAATTTATTAGGCCAGGTCAAGCTGACAGCTCTCCATTCTATGAACAGAATTGGTCAAGCTGAAGTTGGGGCAGAATTGAATTGACAGGTCGAGTGTCAGCCAAGAAGCCTCATCTGACAAACTTGGGGTATAGAAAAGACAGGGACCTGGTAGCTGAAGCCACAGATTTAAAGGTGGTCATTCTAAGTATACAACGTGGAAGAGACCACTGGCCACTATTGGACTAATAACAATAGCTATTGTTATTTTTTGGTATTTGCTATACAAAATTCTTTACAACTATTACCTCTTTTAATTCTCTGAAGCTCATAAAATAGCTATTGCCGTTTTACCTCTGAGAAGACCAGAGCTCAGAGAGGTTAGGTAACTTGTCTAGAGTCACACAGGTGAGAGAGCTGGAATTCAAATCAAGGTATATGTGATACCTAAGACTGAGCTCTTAACCACGTGCCAGTCATCCCACCCTGTGGTGGGTTTCAGATTCAGCTGCAAGGCTGGTTGATACACGGGCTTCCGGGCCCCATTCCCAGAGTGTCTGACTCAGGAAGTCCAGGGAGAGCCTGGGAATGTACATTTCTCACAGGTCGCAAGGTGCTACTGCTGGTCCCCGGGAGCAGCCATGGAGAACCGTGCACTTTGCCAGCTGCCTCTTATACAGCTGGGAGCCCTGCAGAGTGGCCGGGGCCGGGCTGCCGGAGGGAACCCACCTGGTGTGTGCACAGGTTGCTGCCAGGTCCCCCCTGTCCTCAACACCCTTCCCAGAAGAGAGTTTCCACATTCAGGAGCCTCACCTAAGCCAGACACAGCAAACACAGGGCCTCTCATCTTTCTAGACAATTGTTTGCCAGCCTTCTCTCAGTTTCTTACTCGCTTGATTTCAAGATCCCTTCAAAACAGTCATCAACCTTAGAAGTGCCAGCATCTGGAAGGCTCTCTTACAGAATCTCAGAATTGGAAGGGAGCTCAGGGTCCTCCAGCTGAATCCTCTCTGGGGTGTCAAAAGATCCTGCACAAAGGACGTCAGTGATCCCTGAGGCAGAGAGTGTCCAGCTGTGGTAGAGGACAGGTCTATGAGCCTGGCTGAAGCATTCTTTTTCAGAGGCTCCTTCCTGTTTTGTCAACTTGCGGGCTGCCCTCCGCCTGTTCACATGAAGCTCGTCCACCCCTCCACACACAAATGCTCGAATTCCTGTCTCAGCCTCCTATAGTGGGTTAAATGTTGACCTCCCCCGCCCCCGAAAAATACATCTGAGTTCTAACCCCTGCATAAAGGTCATAGATACAGGATGATAGTCAAAACCAAGTCTGCATGAAAAATGGCAGGGTACTCCACAGACAAGCTTTTCGTATTTTGCAGTTTTCTGAAATACAAGCTGATGTCAAGTACTGTAACATAATTTTTCCATGAAAAGGACAAGAAACACCTTCAATCTTTATATGGTCTTCAGAAACACACACACACACACACACACACACACACACACTCACGGAAGACTTCACCATTGATCCTGCATCTTCCTTGTTACTCCCGTCCCGCCATCACCAGAGAAGCCCCGTGTCACTGTGGACGGGCCATCCAACCCCCAGCTCACCTCTCTGTCTCATCACTCTTCATCTCCCCCTGACCTTAGCCCTTCCTATGGCCACACCTAGACCTTGTCATTACCTGGAACTCTTCTACAAAAGAAACATGACAGCTCCTAGCTGTTAAATACCATGCAATGAGCTCTCATCCCAACCTCCGTTCTTCCTGAACTTGCCCTTTCTTGCATGCATCTTATCTGTTCTTGGACCTTATCAAAATCTCCCTGTCCTCTATTCCTCCATTCTCTTCACTTCCCATCTATCAGCCTGTCTTCACATCCGCCGCTCTGCAGTGTTGACCCCGTGGACCATCACTAAATTTTTTGTTACACCTCCAACTACTTTATCCCATTGACATTATTTTTTCACTCACCTGGCAAAACCGCAACTGTAGATGATTTCAGCCCATCTGATTTCTCCCTTCTTAATCTCAAACTTCAAAACATGGCAAGAAACGGTCATACTCATCTGCAGACTGAAGTCATTGAAAATGAACTCAAGGTCTCCAAATTCAGAAGGGCCTCAAGGCTATCTGGCAAGCCTTTTGCAGGTCCCTAGTCAGCAGTCCAGTCCGAAGCCACAGCTATCACACACAAAACTTTGGTGCAAATGACAAGGTCATCCCTTAATTCTGGGCTGGGCAGAACTTAGGGCTCGGTGCAGGGCTGGGAGCGCGTGGGGGAATATCTTTGCGAAATTCAGAACTACACACCTGCACTTGCTCTGCCTTACTTGTTCCCTCCAACAGCTGCTCTAGAACTTTCCTCTGGCCATGACTCCCAGTGGATAACTTTGCCTTAACTTGATAAAGTAAGGCTAATCAAGGGGGATCTCCACAATTTTTCTGGCCCTCATCCTTCTCAAAAGATGTGTTTCTCCTGGTCATTAAGACAATTCCTTCCCCTTGTGCTTGATTCCATCCCCCCCTTTCTTCTCCCTTAATCACCCTTCTCTCCCTTTCAATTTCTATCCCCTTCTTTTCACCAGGATTTAAATATGTTCAAGCCTCTCTCATTAAAAAAGCAAACCCTCTGCCAGTCATGTTCAACCTAGCCACTGCTCTCTTGGTCTTTTTTCGTTCAGCCAATACAATACAATTAGTAGTATAAATCTCTTCAGACAAGAATAGTACAGTGTTCACCTGTGTACTGTATTTACCCAGATTCAAGATTTTGCCATATTTCCAGCCAGGTTTCTTGAAAGAGTGATTGATATTTACATCCCACCCCATCTATAACCCCCGAGGTCTGGGTCTCTCTCCCTCACCACGCCAGTGAAATTGCTCTCTTATGTATTTCCATTGACCTGATGGTCAAATCTAGCAAACACTTTTTTTTTTTTTTAAAGAATTTCACTTATTTATTTATTTATTTATTTTTGGCTGTGTTGGGTCTTCGTTTCTGTACGAGGGATTTCTCTAGTTGCGGCAAGCGGGGGCCACTCTTCATCGCAGTGCGCAGGCCTCTCATTATCGCTGCCTCTCTTGTTGTGGAGCACAGGCTCCAGACGCGCAGGCTCAGTAGTTGTGGCGCACGGGCCCAGTTGCTCCGCGGCATGTGGGGTCTTCCCAGACCAGGGCTCGAACCCGTGTCCCCTGCATTGGCAGGCAGATTCTCAACCACTGCGCCACCAGGGAAGCCCCTAGCAAACACTTTTCAGTTTGCGGCTTCCTGTTGAGGATTCTGCCTTTTGTGTTTTTCTCCTTCCTTGCTTACATGTCCTGTTTTCTCCTGGTTTCATGGCTACTGCTCAGTTTCCTCTGTGGTTCCTCTTATCTCTTAAACAGCCCATTGGATATTGTCCCTTCAATATCCCATTGTAGTCTATCTTTCTTATGTTATTTTATGGGGGGGAGGTTTCCTGATTTTATTTTTTTTCAACAAAGATGACTTTTTTTTTTTTTTTTTTTTAGTATAGTTGATTTACAATGCTGTGTTAGTTTCAGGTGTACAACAAAGTGATTCAGTTAGTTATATATATATTCCTTTTCAGATTCTTTTCCCTTATAGGTTATTATAAGATATTGAGTATAGTTCTCTGTGCTATACAGTATGTCATTGTTGGTTATCTATTTTGTATATAGTAGTGTGAATATGTTAATCCCAAACTCCTAATTTATTCCTTCCCCTGATCTTTTCTGTTTTTAAAACACATGGATGAATTTTTTTTTTTTTTTTTTTAGATTTCGATAGCTGTAGCTTTATTCGGGCATGCAACTAATATTTTGGAAAATTTAAATTAAAAATTTCATAGAATTTTGGAGTTGTAAGTTACTTTACAGATAGCAAAATGCAACCATTCTCTTTTATTCTTACATAAAGAAATGGGAGTCCATAGAGATGGAGAGATTTGTCCAGGGTCCTACGTGTAATAATGGTGTCATTGGATCCTATCTTTAGCTTCCTTTTTCTCACTCTTCACTTGAGCCTTTCCTGACACACCCCCCAAAATTGTTTAAAACACCTCTTTCCCATGTTTCAAAAACCCCTATCTCACTGAATTGCACTTGCCTGACTAATTATTGGCATTCTCTAATAAACTATGAATTCCTTAAGGTCAGGGACCCTATTTTTATTGATGTATTACCAGAACCCAGCTTAGTTTCAAGTTCAAAGTAGGGACCAATAAATATGTGTTGAAAGAATGTTCTCCAGCCCTTGAATGCCAATGCTAGGAGAACAGACCCATTACCGCCCCCAAATCACTTCCCCACTGCTTGTTTATGGGTGCCCCCAGCTTGGCTATGAGGAGAAGCAAACACAAATAACCCTTTATTGTCCCTGCTAATTGGGGCATGAATAGGGGAAATTCCAGAGAGTTCCCAAAGCCTCATTTAAGCCCAGAATTGAAAAGCCTCCAAAAATAGTAAAAGCCATTCATGCCAGAAGTACGAATTTGTGTTCCAGACACTTCCCCTGTCCCCATTCACTGACTCACAGAAACCAAGGAGCCACACTAAGACCTGCAGGCAGGCAGGAAGACGAAACAGTAAAGGCAGAGATTTTCCACAAATCCCCAGGAACTGAATGGTATTGTTATTCCATGATATGAATTTTGAGACCAGGAGAATTCCCTCTGAGCCCAATGGACCTGTCTCGGGTCACCTGGTCTCTGTAGGGTCAGGGGCTATGGATCGCCGTTCCACTGACCTGTTAAATTGCCTTTTTTTTTCTGTGGACCTCTGCTGTCTCCAGCTGATGTTAGGGATCCCCGATGGTCCTGGCGGACATAAAACTGGAGACCAAATGGGAAGTTACTGATTCACAGCACATAATGAAAATAACTCCACTTACTGAGTACCTACTGTGTGCCAGGCACTGAACCAGGCTCTCTGCATGTGTTCAGTCCTCCAAGTAGCCAGCAATGTAGCTGTCTCTAATAACAATGGCATCGATAGCAGCCCGAAGAATCCTCCTCCCTCAATACAACTGGCGTGCCATATTTTGAAAGCACGCTCTTTGGCATCATCTGGTTTGGCTTTTACAAAATGCCATGATCTAGGCACAGGGCCTTGTTCCTGTTTCGTAAAGAGAAAAAATGAGCTCTAGACAGCATCTCATCTGGGGCCACACAGATTATGGGGTCAGATATGGACCTCCCTGCGCTGTCTGCCTCCCAAATTTGGGTTCCTTTTGCATCGCAGCTGCTCAGAGGGTGTTTGTCTCCTATGGCCACATGGCTGGGCGGGCCCATGTCCTGTTCTATATGGAGGAAAGAGCCCTGAGATGATCTCATTTCTGCTACTGATGAGCCCTGTAGGACACACACTGTCTGAGCTTTGGTTTCTTCATCTGTAAACTGGGGCTGGTAATACCTGCCCCGCTCGGCTACTTGTGGCGTTTTAAGAGAATCAGATGAGATGAGGTCAGGCAAGGCATTTTGAAACGCATAACACGGAGACAAGTGCCCAGGAGTGTTATTATTAAGGACACAGTGTTCAGAGGAAAACCTAATTCCTTTTGCTTGTAAAGATTTTAAGGTGACCTTTAAAGGAGCCAGCTGGGTTCTTAGTTCACGGTAGCTTAGAACATTTTAATTCAGAGGTTTTGAAAGTGCAGATGAATCCAGAGAGAAATATTTGCAGGCACAGTTCCCAGAAACAGTTAGAGAGGAGAAACCAGAGCTCCCTGCGGTGTGGGACTGGGGGTCAGGACACTGGCCCAGATCTCCTCTGCCACCAGCTTCTCATCCCCAGATTCAGGAGACCCTTGCCACTCCTGGAGCCCTTTCCCACACTGACCTTCCACTTCCTCCTGCGGGGGCAGAGGCTTTCCTCTGGCCCCTGGATCTTGGACTGGGCTTGGGGAGGAAGAAGGAGGGTCTGTGTGAGGAGTGCCTGCCTACGGGGAAGACAGGAGGGGGCGTGGGAGAGGGAAGCGAGGGGACTCTCACTGCTGATGATCCTCTATTTTATATCATATGTTATACACAAGGGCCCTATGAGGGAGATATGCTGAGCTCCATTTGAGAAACGAGGAGACGGAGGGCCGGGTATATTTTGAGAATGATTCCACTGCTCTGAAGTGGGGGAACTGGATTTAGAACACAAGACACAGTCACAGGAGCTGCTTCCTCCCTGTGCATGTTCATTTCAAGGATATGCAAGCCCAGCACTGCGCATGGCACGTGATACCCCTTCTCCCTGTGACTTTCTGAACATGAAGGCGCACCCTCCGTGCCCCAAGCCCTGGGCTAACACCTTCAGTCTTTTTTTTTAAAATTAATCTTATTGAAGTATGGTTGGTTTACAATGTTGTGTTAATTTCTGCCGTACAGCAAAGTGACTCAGTTATACATATATATATATACATTCTTTTTTATATTCTTTTCCATTATGGTTTATCCCAGGATATTGAACATAGTTCCCTGTGCCTCTTCCGTCTTATCTTCTGTCTTACCTGTTTTGAATATTTGACATAGCCACACAATCCCCAAACACACCAAACATGCCTCCTCGCCTTTGTGCACAAGGTCCCCTCTGCCTGGAACTCCCATCCAGCCTCTCTCCCGGGGTTCGCCACTCCACCCCATTCCCACACCCCAAGGGCCTGGCAACTCTCTACTGTTCAAAGTTAAACTGAAGTATATTAAAAATGTGAAGGGTTTCTTTGAATATTTATTGATTTGAATTGAGCAGCGCCAAACCAGAAGTGGTTAGGAGTGCTCCAACGACAGGAGCCGGGGAGAAACTTCTACAGAGAGAAGGTGGAAACAAAGCAAGGACATTACTGATTGGCTATAGCTTAAAGCCCAGTTGTCTGTGATTAGTTGTCTTTGGGTTTTGATTTTGTAACCTTGAAGCCTCTACAATCTTGGGTTTTGGTTTGCTATGTAGGCGACCATGACATTAGAGCCATCTCTGTCTAGTGGCCTCCTGGGTTAATTAATTTAACACAACTCATCTTTTAAGATGCAGCTCCGGGTTGCTACCTCCATGATGCCTTTCCTTATCCTGACCACCCACCCAAAGGTAGAATTAATTGATTCTTCCTCCTTTAAACTCCCACTGTGACCTGTACAGATTTTCACCATAGTATGAATAATATTTTATTGTTCTTGTTCTTACAGGTCTATCCCTTCCATCAGATTATAAGCCCTTTAGAACAGGGACCATGTATTATTCATTTTGGAGTTTTTGCAACTTTTCACAGGGTCTGGGACTTAGTAAGCACCATCTTAATTTAAAAATATATTTTAGTGCACAAATACTATACTAATACATTGTCACTGTAAAAATTCTAAGTAATAAAGATAATGAGACCCCAATTCAATCTCACTACTTTTCCCAGAGTAATCAATTTATTAATTCCTCCTTCCAGGCCTTTCTCTATGCCCTTACATACCTACAAACATGGAGAAATATACAATTTTGAGGAGGTAAATAAAAATAGGATTATACTAGCAATTATTTTACAACATACCTTTTTTCATTTAAAAATATCTTCCAGACATCTTAACAAGTCGGTATGTATAAGTCTACCCATTCTATTTTAACTGTCAGTGTTCTACAGTATGAATGTACCATAGTTGATTTAGCTACTTTTCTATTAATGGACACTTATGTGTTTTCCAGTATTATCTATTATGAACAATGCTTCAATGAATATCCCCAGACATATACTTCTCAGAATACATGGCTGAGTGTTTCTCTATGTCAGTGACCCTCAACCAAACTATATTTGGTTCACATGAAGAGCTTTTAAAAAATGAACATAGATGCAAAAATCCTCAACAAAATATTAGCAGATCAAATCAAACAATGTGTAAAAAGCTGGTTAAACATTCTAAAATCAACTAATGTAATCCACCACATCAACAAGTTAAGGAAGGAAAAAAAGTATGATTATATCAATACGTGCAGAAAAAGCATTTGACAAAATCCAACACCCATTTCATGATGAAAAGTCTCAGAAAACTAGGTATAGAGGGGAGCCTCCTCAACTTGGTAAGGAAGAGCTGCCATATTATAAATCAACTATACCTCAACTTTAAAAATTCAATAAAAAATAATATCTACCAAAAATCTACAGTTAACATCATACCTGATGGTGAGAAACTAGATGCTTTCTCCCTATGACCAGGAACAAGGCAAAGATGTGCCCTCTCAATACTCTTTTCAACATTGTACTGGAAGTCCTAGCTAATGTAATAAAGCAGAAAAAAAAAGAAAAAAGAAATAACAGGTATACAAACTGGGAAGGAAGAAATAAAACCATTTGTGTTTGCAGATGACATAATTGTCTCTATAGAAAATCCCAAAGAATCAACCAAAAAACTCCCAAAACTAATAAATGACTATAGCAAGCTTGCAGGATACAAAGTTAATTGCTTTCTTATATACCAGCCAATGAACAACTGGGATTTAAAATAAAAAACACAGCACCATTTACATTAGCACCCCCCAAAATAGAAATACTTAGAGATAAATCTAACAACATTTCTATAAGATCTATATGAGGAAAACTACAAAACACTGATGATAGAAGTCAAAGAAGAACTAAATAAATTGAGAGATATTCCATGTTTATGAATAGAAAGACTCAAATATGTAGAAATGTCAGTTCTTCCCAGCTTGATCAAAAATGCAATTGAAATCAAAATCCCAGCAAGCTATTTGTGGATATCAACGAACAATTCTAAAGTTACCACTAAAAAGACTGAGAATAACTAACAGAGTACTGAAGAACAGAACTGGAGGACTAACACCACCTGATTTGAAGACTTACTATAGAACTACAGTAATCAAGACAGTGTGGTACTGGTGAAAGAACAGACAAATAGATCAATGGAACAGAATAGAGAGTCCAGATAGAGACACACACAAATATAGTCAACTGATCGTTGACAAAAGAACAAAGGCAATTCAATGGGGAAAGGATAGTCTTTTGAACAAATAGTGCTGGACCAACAGGACATCCACATGCAAAACAGTGAATCTAGACGTGGACTTTACATCTTTCACAAAAATGAACTCAAAATGGACCATAGACTTTACATTTGTAAAACACAAATCTATAAAACTTCTAGAAGATAACACAGGAAAAAATCTAAATGATTTTGCATTTGGCAATTGCTTTTTAGATACAACACCAAAAGCACAATCTATGAAAGAAAAAACTGATAAGTTGGACTTCATTAAAATTGTAAAAACTGCTCTGCGAAAGACACTATTAAGGGAATGAAGAAACGGGCACAGACTGGGAGAAAATCTCAGCAAAACACATATCTGATAAAGGACTGTTAACAAAGTACACAAAGAACCTTTAAAGCTCAACAACAAGAAAACAGCCTAATTTTAAAATGGCCAAGAATTCTAAACAGACAGCTTGCCAACGAAGACATACAGATGGCACATAAACGTATGAAAAAATGCTCGACATTATATGTTGTTAGGGAATTGCAAATTAAAACAATAAGATACTACTACAGACCTATTAGAGCGGCTTAAATCCAAAGCAATGGCAACAGCAGATGCTTGCAAGAATGTGGTGTAACAGAAACTCTCATTCATTGCTGATGGGAATGCAAAGTGGTTCAGCCGTTTTAGAAGACAATTTGGCAGTTTCTTACAAAGTTACACATGAGCTTGCCATATGATCCAGCAATCGTCATGCTCCCAGATACTTACCCAAATGAGCTGAAAACTTATGTCCACACAAGACCTGCACGTGCATATTTATAGCAGCTTTAAACTCGGAGGCAACCAAGATGTCCCTCAATAGGTGAATAGGTAAACTAAGTGTGGCATATCCATACGGTGGAATACAACTCAGCCATAAAAAGTAATGCGTTATCAAGCCATGAAAATCCATGGAGGAAACCTAAGTGCTAAGTGACAGAAACCAGTCTGAAAACGTTACATACGGTATGATTCCAATTTTATGACACTGTCACCACTACCACCACCATCATCACCATCATCATCATCATGTGTGCAGTCTCATACCAGGTTCAGAAAGCACCTTTATACCGGTGATCTGATCTGACCCTCACTCACAAGGATCCCACAGAGCAGGTGGGGCAGAGGTCTTGATCACAGCTTGCAGATGGGGAGGCTGTGCTTGGCAGATTGCCCTGCCTGAAGTCACACAGCTGAAAACAACATCACATCTTTCCGTCCTAGATCTTACACCTCAGTCTCTCCAGTCCAGCCTCCTGGGCCTTGATGGACACCAGACCATGGCGGTGGGGGGCATGAGGTATGTAATCACGGGACGTGATGTGTCATCGTGGAATGGAGTGCAGAAGAGGGGTTCTAACAAGAGGATTCAGTGGCTCTTGTTCTCTCTGGGCCCTGGACCAGCTCCATCCTCCCTTGATCCCTCCCCACATCTCTCCCCATTGCAGGCATTGACACTCACAGCACACAGAGACTTGGCAGCAGGATGCTTATTGTTTATTCATTGGGAGCACATCAGCCAGTTCCTCCTCCGTCTGGAGGAGGCAGGTCAAGAGCTGCCAGCTTATGCCCTGTCAATCCTGGAGGCTGGATTCACTGGTCAGAGAGATGCCCACTTGCAGAAAGCAGAAAGAGGATTTTCTTTAGGTAGGAGAGTGCCCCTGAGATATCCATAAATGAATGCAATGGAGACTTGCTGAGGAAATGTATAGAGGGGTGGGAAATGGGAAAGAGGTGAGATTCTCTTTAGCCTCTGGTCACCATGGCAACAATAGCATCTTAAAAGAAGCATAACTGATCATGGTAAATCAGAGGGGTTTTTGTTTGTTTATTTTGTTTTTTGGGGTTTTTGTTTGTTTTATTTTTTAACCTCTTTCATCACGCTGAAATAAATGAATGAAAAGGTGAGTCTGCCCCTCAGCTTAACATCTAGGTATAGAGTCTTGGGGACAAATGTGGATCTGAGCCCGGAAGCCCATAATTTTGTCACCCTGACTCAGAACACCCTTTTGAAAATCATTGAGCCTATTGGTGGGAACCAAAAGAGCCCATGCAGGGAGTGACTAGGGCGGCAGGGGTGGTGGGACTGAAATTTCCAGAAGAACCAATGGGGCTCATCCATCCGTAAGGAGTGTGAATGGTCTTCACAGTAATGAACAAGGATGCAACAGCTGTGAGAGACCTGTAGTAGTCTGAATGATGGCCCCGTCAACATGTCCATGTCCTAATCCCTGGAATTTATGAATATGTTACCTTGGCAAAAGGCACTTTGCAGGTGAAAGTTAAGAATCTTAAAATAGGAGAGATTATCATTGATTATCCTGGTAGCCCAGTATAATCACAGGATCCTTTTAAGAGGAAGGTAGGAGGATCTGAGCCAGAGAAGATGATGTGACAGTAGAAGTGGAGGAGAATACAGAAATATGACAACGGAAGCAGGGACCACGAGCCAAGGAATGCAGGTAACCTTTAGAAGCTGGAAAAGGCAAGAAAACAAGATTCTTCCCTAGAGTCTCCAGAATGAGTGCAGCCTGGTCCAAACCTTGATTTTGGACTTCCAACCTCCAGAACTGTAAGAGGATAAATGTGTGATGATTTAAGCCAATAAGCTTGCAGTTGTTTGCTACATCAGCATTAGGAAACTGAATCTGATCATTCACTGATGGGCCCCTGTTTTCTGGCCCTTTTGCTTTTGCGATAATGGTTGGTGCCATTATTGACTCAGGCCATCTTCATCCGCCATCTGGATTATGGTAACAACCTCCAACTGGTCCTCCTGCCTCCACTCTTGCTGCCCTCAATTCCATCCTCTGCATGCTTTCCAAAGAGGTAATCTTACTCTGTCATCTCCTGGATAAAACCTTTCCGTGGCTTCCCATTGCCCTTAGGATAAAAGCCAAAATCCTTCACTTCTTGAGACTAGAAGCTCTTCCAAGGCAGTGCTATTAGTGGGTTCAGGTAGGACTCGCCAGCATGGGAACAGGGCATGGTTCCTGGTGGACACCTAATGCATACCAATGGGATGTCTTATGAGAAGCTCTGTGACTCATCTTTTGTGACTTCCACTTTCAGACTGCTCCAGCCACGCTAAACATCTCTTGATTCCTTAAGAGAGATCTGTTTCTCCTCCAGGTCTCTGTACTCCCTCTCCCCTATTTCCTGGGTCTCCCATCCCTACTCCCTTGCATTGAAACACCCCACTCTTCCTTGGGGATTTAGTTTAAACATCCCATATTCTCAGAGACCTGCCTTGCTCTCTAGGTTAAGTCCTCCTAGTAGAGGTTCTTACAGTGTCTTGAGCTTCCTCTACGGTGACACTAATTACACTTTAACTACTTGTTTAATTGGCATGGACTTTATGCTTAATGACAGGTCTTCTCAACCTCGGCACTGTTGACATTTTTGGCAGAACCATTCTTTGTCATGGGGGCTCCCCTATGTATTCTTGGATGCTGACAGCACCCCTGTAGCAACCCTGCCACCCACCCAAATCATGAGAATCAAAAATGCCTGCAGAGACCTACTAGAGAATGGACTTGAGGACATGGGGAGGGGGAAGGGGAAGCTGGGACAAAGTGAGAGAGTTGCATGGACATATATACACTCCCAAACGTAAAATAGATAGCTAGTGGGAAGCAGCCGCATAGCACAGGGAGATCAGCTCTGTGCTTTGTGACCACTTAGAGGGGTGGGATAGAGAGGGTGGGAGGGAGACGCAAGAGGGAGGGGATATGGGGATATATGTATACGTATAGCTGATTCACTTTGTTATAAAGCAGAAACTGACACACCATTGTAAAGCAATTATACTCTAACAAAGATGTTAAAAAAATAAAATAAAATAAAAAGATGTTTTAAACAAACAAAAAAATGCCTGCAGACATTGCCAAATATCCCCTGGGGGGCAAAATTGCCCCATGTTGAGAACCTCTTCTCCATGAAAGCAGGGTCTATGATTGTCTTGTTTACTTTGGTATTTCTGATGTTTAGCAAAGTACCTGGGCCGTGGCAGGCACTAATAATTAATTGAGTTATTATAACTTAGGGGTTCCCACGCCTTGGTAGCCACTAAACACTGTTCTACATGTCTTCTAGGCTGGCACACGTATGCACAGCCCCTTCACCTCCAGGTTTTCTTGTCCTTGGAAGTCTTGAAAAAGGCTTTCCCTGGGGTGCTAGGTAAACCTCTGAGCCCAGATGAGGATTCTAGACATTCTGCAGATTTTATTTTATTTATTTATTAAACTTGCCTTTTTTTCTTTTTTTTTGATGTGGACCATTTTTAAAGTCTTTATTGAATTTGTTACAATATGGCTTCTGTTTTACGGTTCTTTGGTTTTTTTGGCCACGAGGCATGTAAGATCTTGGCTCCCGGACCAGGGATCGAACACACACCCCTTGCATTGGAAAGTGAAGTCTTAACCACTGGGCTGCCAGGGAAGTCCCCATTCTGCATATTTGAAATATCTCTCTCCTCCCAGCCTCATGCTCTAGTGGACAGATGGCTGTTAAGGTGAACTCTGTGCCCTTTACATTAGAGATCCAACACATTAAAAAGCTGTTTAGACTAATGGAAAAGAGCAATGGTCTGGGACTCAGTTCTACCATAAAAAAGCTCTGGACCCTGGGCAATACACTCCACCTCTCTGGGCCTAGTTACCTTAGCTGTAAAATAAGGAGCTTGGACTGAGAGATCAGTGGCTTTTTCTAAACATCTAGAAGGCTGTGCCTTAGAAAAATGACATCATGAAAACTACAAGGGAAGAACAGGACACTTGAGAAAAAAAATCTTAGAAAAAGAAACAGCCCATCAGGTCCGGTATCCTCCCCACAATGCTCTGTTGCCCCTATCTCAGGATACATATTTCTCTGACCTTGTGTTATACTGTTTACAAAGTGTTAGCCCTGCAGCTGGACTGCCAGCCCCGGAGGGCAGGTTCATGGCATTGTGCTTCTCTGTGTCATGAGCAATAGACAGGCAGAGCTCTCTGCGCTGAAACAGTTAACTCATTTAATCCCCATACCAGTTCCCAAGGCATGATCTATTATTTATCTTCTTTTTACAGATGTGGAAACTGAGGCACAAAGAGTTTAAGGAACTTAACCAGATTTGCAGAGTTACTAAGTAGACCAGTGAGGACTCCAGCCCAGACAGACAAGTTCCAGAATCCACCTGTACGCCTTGTTGGGCTGCACCTCGCAGGCCTGCAGGCCATGTAGTAGCCCAGCCTCAAGACCGAAGAAAGAGCCCAGAGACAGCAACAGAGACATCAGTGGTTTACTGGACAGGGGATCTTATACGTCCAAAGCAACAGGGTCCTGGAGGGACACACCACCATGGACGGTAAACGGCAGGCAGGACAGGACAGCAATCTTCGCGTCTTGGGGGAGAAGGAGGCTACCATTTACAGGGGGAATTGATAGCAGGTTGGCTCATCAGTTACCGGGGAAACCGGTGGCTGGGGCAGGGAGCAAGCACGAGGCAGTTACTGATTAAACCCTATAATTTAGAGGATTGGATAGTCATGTGAATGAAACAGGGATTGGTCAAGCAGGGGATGTACAGAGAGCAAGAGAACGGCCATTTTCAATGGTCTGACTGTACATGCCTCAAGCAGGTATTCAGTCACTATTAATTGACCCAATGAATGGATCTGTCAAGCGAGGCCTATAGGCCTCAGGACAGGCCCCAGACTCTGCACAGAGCCAGGAAAACACACTGCAGGACAAGCACCCTTGTAAAAGGCTAGCCACCCCCAAAATGTATATTTTTAAATAGTGAAAAACAAGACACCCCTAATCCACAGGGTGCCACACCCACACCTGGTACCGATACTTACCAAGATTATATAACAGCCCAGCACACACACACACACACACCTAGGCCTCAGTGAAACTGGCTGATTTAACCCCCAAATCCATCTCTCCCAAGGACTCATTCATGCTCAGATTCAGGAGAAACTACCAGGTTTTCATCTCTGAGATTTAAAGAAAACAAATGATAACAAAGCCTGCCTGGCCAGCTACATATTTGCACATCCGGGGACTTTCTCTCCAGATGGCACACGTGTAAATGACAGGCATCTGTTAGTCACCGAGCGCAGAGGTAGCAGCCCTAGAGGCAAGACAGTGGTTTGCGTCCCAGCTCCTCCATTTGCCTGCTGCGGAATTTCTATCTGAACCTCAGTGTATGCAGCTGTCACATCTCCTAAAGCCTTGGGAGGACCAACTATAGGTGAAAGCCATGAAATGGGCCTTGTTCAGGATTGTTCTGAAAAGGGCACCGTTCCCCTTGTCTGCCCCATCTTGGCCCTGGGATGGCAACTCCAGCTGTTGCTTGGTGTTTCCAGCTGTTGGTCGGTGTCTCCAGCTGTTGGTCCATCCTGCCAGAAACTTGTCCCAAATCATGCCGAAAGGGCTTTTTTTTTTTTTTTTTTTTTTTTTTAAGCATGTTTTTTTGTTTAAACACTATGCTGCCTTTTTATTATTTATTTTATTTTTATTTTATTTTTGGCTGTGTTGGGTCCTCGTTTCTGCGCGAGGGCCTTCTCTAGTTGCGGCGAGCAGGGGCCACTCTTCATCGCGGTGCGCGGGCCTCTCACTATCTCGGCCTCTCTTGTTGCGGAGCACAGGCTCCAGACGCGCAGGCTCAGTAGTTGCGGCTCACGGGCCTAGCTGCTCCACGGCATTTGGGATCCTCCCAGACCAGGGCTCGAACCCACGTCCTCCGCATTAGCAGGCAGATTCTCAACCACTGCGCCACCAGGGAAGCCCCGAAAGGGCTCTTTTAATTCAAGGTATCATAAGAACTGCAAAAGGACGAATGGAGCAGAAACAAACACAGGTTATGGAGTCAGCATGGCTGGGTTTATTAAGTCTGGGTTGGCCCCAATCACATGGGGGCTCAGAGCATGGCCTGGGAGTCAGGGAGGTCTGGACCGAGCATTCACGCTATTGCATCTTCTTAGGCAAGTGACTACCTGCCTAGGTCATAGTTTCCTGTTCTCTAAAATGGGAATAATAAGCGTAAGCACTGCATAAGGTAGCTGTGAGGATTAAGTGTGACGGTGTTCGTGTAGTTCTTATCAGGGTCACCATTACCCATCTTTATTGGATTGTACACAGCACACCAGCAGCACACCAACATGATGCCTTAGGAACAAGGCTTCCCTACGATTGGTGAGGCAAGTGGCCAGGGTGTGCGTGTCCGGGTCTGCCCTCTCCTCCTCCATCGTCCTGTTTCTGGATCACCTTCGTCATCCAGGTTCCATTCTGGTACATATCAGGACACAGCAGGGATGACTTCCTTGAGTCATGGTGGATCTGCTGCTGTAGACAGGTTTAGTCTCGGAACACTCAAAGACTCGCTGTCTTAGCTAAGCCAATGCCTTCAGCTGCCCAGACTTCAACTGCTCTGGCTCTTTCTGTTCCTCTTTGCAACTGCACAGAGTCATGCATTAAAAGGGAATGCTGGAGATGCTTTTAACCATCCTAGTGCCTTGCCCAATGCCTGGATCAAAATAGATGGTCCATAAATATTTATGGAATGAATGAATAATGCTTCTGAAAACTGCCTCCTACAAAATGCTTAGGAATATGCTCATCCAAACTGAGTAGCTACAGTGGGAGAAGTTTCCCGTGCCCCATTTTCCAGTAGCTTTTTTCTTTCCTGGGCATCAAATGTTCTTAATGAAGCAGCTGGAGTTAAAAAAAAAAACTTGTTCCCTTTCAAGAAAATGTAACTTTGTCCCCACTTTTCAGTTGAACTGTTTCATCTTCATTGCACGGGGATTTCAAATGTAGTTTGAAAACTGGGAAGACCCATAAAAGAATAATTGCTGCTGTTTCATGTGAGGTAACAAGGTACTCGAGGTTTAAAGCAAAAGGAGCCTGAGTGGCTCTCTAGTCCTAATTTTCCATAGATATAGCTATTTTTAAATGGGTTCAGTGTAGCAAAATTGCATTTGAAACAAACAAAGGAAGAGAAACATAAGATCAAGAATTCTTTCCAGTGACTCACTAAACAGTCCTTTGATTCCTAGGAGTCTCTTATTCCTGTAGGGAGCAGACCTCAGTTACATCAGTGAAGCAGTGAGGCAGAAAGCTCACACTTCAGGCTACTTGTTTGCTGTGACTGAAGGTCATCAGTGTTTAGAATTAAAAAAAATGCATACCTGACCCATCTCTCTGACTCTAACCATCCACGGTACAATGGCCATAGGGGTCCTTCTAAAACACAGATCCAGTCTTGGTTCCTGGAACACCACTCTCTTCTGGTTTTCCTTCTACTATTTTGGTTTTTCCTTTTCTGTCTCCATCGAAGGCTGACCTTTCCCATTCAATTCCTCCCATGAAGTTCCTCAAGGCTTCAGCCTAAGCCCTCTCAGTACTTTTTCCATGTGATCTCCCACCCCAAACCTCAAACATATAGGTTTAATGCCCACCTACAAATAACGAATATATTTACTTCTCCAGCCCAGGTATTTCCTCTGACTTCTAGATGCATTCATTCAATTGCTTCCTTGATGTCTTTACTTAAACATTTCAGTGGCATTTCAGACTCAGACAGTTCAAAATGAACACATGATCCTTTATTTTTTTGCATTGTCACTTGTGTTGGCCAATGGCCCTGCCAGTTGTCTGGCTGCACAAGCTAGATTCAACTGTCATCTCCAGCACAATCCTCTTCCTCTAGTTCCAAGTCTATCACCAAGTTTTCTCTCATTGAAAGACAAATAGCATATGATGTCACTTACATGTGGAGTCTGAAAAAAATGGTACAAGTGAACCTATTACAAAACAGCAATAGAGTCACAGATATAGAAAACAAACTTATGGTTACCAAGAGGGGAAGGGGGGAGCTGGAAGGGGTAAATTGGGAGATTGGGATTGACATGTACACTACTATATATAAAATAGATAACTAAAAAGAACCTACTGTATAGCACATGGAACTCTACTCAATACTCTGTAATGACCTATATGGGAATAGAATCTATGTATAAGAACCTACTGTATAGAACAGGGAACTATATTCTATATCTTGCAATAATCTATTATGGAAAAGAATCTGGAGAAGAATATATATATGTATTATGTATATGTATATATATATGTGTGTGTGTGTGTATATAACTGAATCACTTTACTGTATACCGAAACTTTGTAAATCAACTATACTTAAAAAAAAAAAAAGAATAGGGCAGAACTTCAAGGAAAGAAAGCATCCATAGGCACATCCAAGAAATCAACTGGAACTGAGTTGGAGATCAACATCAGAATGTCTGTGGTATTCATAGTTGCTTTGGTTCTTAGTTTGTTGATCAGTTGTACAGGACACAAGCACGTTGCTGCTTTAATTTTCCCTAGTCTCTGCCTTCACCTGTGCCCTGTGGAATCTCTTCCCCATCTATTACCAGCATGCTAGGCAGGTCCCAAGGTGTGCCTGTGAAGTTGAGGAATTAAAATCCAGTCCAGTCTAGTCCTGTTCAAAACTCCATCTTATTAGATTCAAAATTTTCCTCATTCACGATTTAGAGAAAATTCAGAGGACCGTGTTAAATATATGCTTTGGGGATGTAATTAGCAAAATCCAGACTCTGGACAAATGAAATCAAACAAATGACTCAGTTTCTTCAAAAAATAAATTGTGGGAGTGGGGGTGGTTTGTGGGTGGAGGGGAAGAGTGATGAGAGAGAAACATGTAAATTAAAAGAGACAAAAATATATCAGCCAAACACAGTCAGTGGACCTTGCTTGGATGCTGATTTGAACCAACTGTAAAAGGTTAACATCTATTACATTTCGAGACAAGTGAAAGTTTGATATCCCATTTGATATCAAGAAACCATGAAATTTCTTTAGGTGATATTAGAATTGTGGTTTTATTTTTTTATTAATTTTATTAAAGTATAGTTGATTTACAATGTTGTGTTAATTTCTGCTGTATAGCAAGAAATACATATATACCTATGTATCAATTATACACATATATTCTTTTTCATATTCTTTTCCATTATGGTTTAACACAGGATATTGAATATAGTTTCCTGTGTTATACAGTAGGACCTTGTCATTTATCCGTCCTATATATAATAGTTTGCATCTGCTAATCCCAAACTCCCAATCATTCCCTCCCCCAATCCCCTCCTCCTTGGCAACCACAGGTTCTCTATATCTGTGAATCTGTTTCTGTTTCATAGATATGTTCATTTATGTTGTATTTTTACATTCTACATATAAGTGATATCACATGGTATTTGTCTTTCTCTTTCTGACTTACTTCGCTTAGTATGATCATCTCTAGGCCCATCCATGTTGCTGCAAATGGCATTATTTCATTCTTTCTCATGGCCAAGTAATATTCCATTGTATATATGTACCACATCTTCTTTATCCATTCATGTGTTGGTGGACATTCAGGTTCTTTCCATGTCTTGGCTCTTGTAAATAGTGCCACTATGAACATAGGGGTGCATATATGTTTTCCAATTATAGCTTTGCCTGGGTATTGCCCAGGAGTAGGATTGCTGGATCATATGACAACTCTCTTTTTAGTTTTTTGAGGAACCTCCATACTGTTTTCCATGGTTTTATTTTATTGTTTTTAATATCCTTATCTTTAGGGATATATCCTGAAATATTTATGGACTAAATTACATAATGTCTGGGATTTGCTTCAAAATGTTATGAGAAAGAGGAAACTGATGAGGATATAGAGGAATAAGATGGGCCGTGGGTGGAGAAATGTGGAGTTGGACCTCTCCCAATGGTGCAACGGCAGAAGATGCCAGGCCTCCCCAAGGCTCAGGAGGCCTCCGCCTCCTCCCTCAGAGGGAGCCATGGGCCAGTCCACACTTCCACATGGAGGGAGGCGTCCTTCCCAGGAGGCACCCTTCCCTGGGGGCATTCCCCGGGGACCCACACTCTCCCTACAGGGCCTCCAGCCTCCATCCCTCTGATCCCCACCTGTCCTCATCCACACCCCATGCATGTGACCCCCCTTCCCACTTTTCCAATCTCATGTCTGTACACTGCACCCCTGGCCACGCCTCCCCAGAACTCAGCCTGTTTCGGTCCCTCCAAGCTTCCACACAGGCTATTCCCTCTACCTGTTCCTACTCCCCACCCATCCCACCTTTGTACCTGGTGTCTGTCCTTCACCTCTTGGTTTAGATGTTATCTATTCTAGGAGTCGTCCCTCTGAGATAGACATGATGCTAGAAGACCCAGGTCCCCCATCAGGGAAGCTCTTGCTGCCCTGTCGTGAGGAATGCATGAGTGGATGGCACCGCTGACAGCCACACAGCTGCCCCATCCAGCCGCTGAGGGAGGCGGGGGAGGGACAGGCCCAGCGGTGTCAGCCCCACGAGGAACCCTGTGACAGGCAATCTTCTCTCCAGAGCCCCACACCCGGTGGACTGAGGCTTGTTGAGACTGCATTGCAGCTCAGTTTCTTCCTTGGCCCCGTCCTGCTTCCTTCGCCTTCCTTTCCCAGGAGTTGACCCCATGGAACGTCTCACACCCTAAACTCCATCTCAGCACCTTCTTCCCAAGAACCCAACCTGCAATTCTGCTCTATCCCACACCTCTTTCTGCTCCCACTCCGGGGCAGAAAGAACTCTTCTCGTTCATCAGCCAACACCGACTCTCGTCCCATTCTTTCAGGTCATCCCCCTGCATCATAACCGTCTATGTAGGAGTCTGTAGCCCCCACTGGATCAGAAGCTACATCTAGCAGGTTCACCCTGGTGCACTCCGGACCTAGCACAGTTCTCAGTACATAGCTGATACTGAGTCAACTAACAGAAATCCCAGAGAGCAGGGAACTGGTAATCAGTATGAGAATCCCACTGCTTATGGTATGCATAAATGAATGAATGAGTTCCCCTTTTTTTGAGATTTTCCAACATTTGGCCTAGGAAGCCATTGTTAATGAAATGAAAGCATCAACATTTCAGAGCCATCAGAAACTTGAGAGAAGAAGCACCATTCTTAAAAATAGGCGGATCATTAAGAGAACCATGCTAAGATGAGGTATGTAATGGATGTAGTCATTTCTTGCATCTGTTAATAAAGAACTTTGTCACCTGGACAAGACATTTGAGGACACCATCCTACAGATATGTTCAAAGGAAAGTTTTAAAAGTACTCATAAAAGCTGAACATTGAATGGGAACTGGCATCTCCTGGGGTGTGGAGGGCCTGAGGAGTAGTATATTTATAGTAAGCCTTCCAGCGTTTACTTCCTTTAACAGCCATGGGACTCTCTAGGGCCATTTGAGGCCCATCTTCCATAAGGAATCTGCAGCCAGAAAGAGGCTGCCTGGATTCTCTTCCTGAGTACCTGCAGGATCATCAAAGCACAGACAGAAAAAAAAGCCTCCTCTCTCTTTCCTACATCCTGCAAGCAGATCTGCCAAATCTCTATAAAGCAAAGTGAGTAATAAGAATACCTGGCATTTGCTGACTGCTCCATGTGCACCAGGCCTGTGCTGGGAACTTGATGTGGGTTATCTAAGTAAACAGGTTGCAGGTTGCCAGCAGCAACCCTGGGAGACAAATGGTGTCCCCAAACAGGTGCAGAAGCTGAAACTCAGGGATTAAGTTGTCCAAAGTTTGTAGGAACATCAAAATCAAGGTTTGAATCCAGGTCTCTTTGATCTCTTTGATAGCCCATCGTCTGAGCCACAAATGACATCACCTCACAAAGACCGTGCCTGTCCTAGGGACTGACTGCGGCTGCTCTCAGGGCAAAAGGAAGACACTGGGAGCAGTGAGACAGCTGCTTCACTGGGCTTATGCTCTGCTGTGTCAGCAAAGACCCAGTTTATAAAGGTCCAGAGCCTGCCTTGTACTTCTTTCTGAAACATGCTAAGTGCATTAAAAGTTCTGGGACCAATTCCAACGTGGGGTGTGGGTGGAGGGATGGCAGTGAGAGGTGGTTCCCACACACCACCAAGCAATTCTCCAGACACCAGTCGGGTGTCCTACAGTTTAACTCAATTCTGACACTTTCAGGTTCCAGTCTGAAGGCTCAGTCCTACGAGTCTGTCACCCACCCCACCCCCACTTAAGACACCAATGGCAAGCCCAGAGCAACTGGCTACAGATTGGAGGTTCCAAAGACTTCCTCCTGGGGTTTGTTTAATCTGCTAGAGTGGCTTCAGACACCAGTCACAAGTCCAGATTGTTACCTCTTTGGGTTCAATTAATTTGCTAAAGCAGCTCACAGAGCTCAAGAAACCTGTTTACTTACCAGATTACCAATGTATCTTAAAGGGTATTAAAGTATACAAATCCACAGCCGGATGAAGAGATACATGGGGAGAGGTCCTGAACAAAGGAGCTTCTGTCCTCATGGAGTTTGGAGTCTGGCATGGTGGCACTTGGAAATGTTCTGGTTCCACAAGCTGGAAGCTCTCTGGACTTCCTCCTTTTGGGTTTTTATGGATGCTTCATTAGATAGGCATGATTGATTAGATCATTGACCACTGGTGATCGATTTAACCTCTAGTCCCTCCCCACTCCCTGGAGTATGAGGAGTGGGACTGAAAGTTCAAACACTGTCTTCAGGGTTGGTTCCCATGGCAACCAGCCCTCATCCTTACCTGCTTTCCAAAAGTCACCTCATCAACCTAAACCCAGTTATGGTGGGAAATGGCTTGTTATAAATCAGGGGTCCCCAACCCCCGGGCCACAGACCGGCATTGGTCAGTGGCTTGTTAGGAACCCGGCCACACAGCAGGAGGTGAGCGGCGGGCAAGCGAAGCGTTATCTGCCGCTCCCCATCGCTCCCATTACCGCCTGAACCATCCCCCACCCCACCCCTGCCACCAGTCCATAGAAAAATTGTCTTCCATAAAACCGGTCCCTGGTGCCAAAAAGATTGGGGACTGCTGTTATAAATAACAAGACACCCATTTTGCCTTTGTGGCTCTGATTTCAGGAACTGAGGACAAGAGACCATAAATGTAAGGGTTTATTACTAGACTCAGTTCCATTCCATTGATCCATACGTCTAAATTTACGTCAGTACCACACTGTCTTGATAATGTAGCTTTGTAGAAAGTTTTGAAATTGAGAAGTGTGAGTCCTCCAACTTTGTTCTTTTTCAAGATTATTGATATATTCTAGATCTCTTGCATTTCTATATAGATTTTATGATTGACCTGTTGATTTCTGCAAAAAAGGCAGCTGGGATTTTGATAAGGATTATGTTGCATCTGTAAATAATTTGGGGGACTAGTGCCATCTTAACAATATTAATTAAGTCTTCTGCTCCATGAACATGTATGTTTTTCCATAGGTTACTTTAATTTCTTTAAAGAGTGTTTTATAGTTTTCAGTGTACAGATTTTATAATAATCTTGTTATATTTATTCCTAAATATTTTAATCTTTTTGATACTATTGTAAATGGAATTGTATTATTAATTTCATTTTCAGGTTATTCATTGCTAGTGTATAGAAATACAGTTGATTTTTGTATATTTATCTTGCATCCTACATCTTGGTAAGCTTATTTATTAGTTCTAATTGTTTTTCTTGTTCCTGCAGTTGCTTTGAATTCTTCAGGATGTTCAATATACGTGATTATGTCATCTGTGAATAGAAATAGTTTTACTTTTTCCTTTCCAATCTGGATGCCTTTTATTTCTTTTTCTTGTCTGATTGCCCTGGCTAGAAACTTCAATACAATATTGAATAGAAGTGATGAGAGCAGACATCCTTTTTTTGTTGCTGAACTTGAGGGAAAAACATTTAGTCTTTCACCATTAAGTATGATGTTAGCTGTGGGTTTTTGGTAATTGCCCGTATCAGGTTGAGGAAGTTTCCTTTCTATTCCTATTTTATTGCATGTTTTTATCATGAAAAGATGTTGTATTTGTCAAATGCTTTTTCTGCATCTATTAAGAAGATCATGCTGTTTTTGTCTTTTATTCTATTAATATGGTTTATTACATTAATTGCTTTTGGAAGTTCAACAAACCTTGCATCCTGAGATAGATTAATTATGGTATATAATCCTTTCTATATGTTGCTGGGTTTAGTTTTTACTATTTTGTTGAGGATTTTAGCTCATATTCAAAAAGATATTAGTCTGTAGTTGTTTTTTATTTTTTGTAATGCCTTTTCTGGTTTTGGTATCAGGGTAATACTGACCTCATGGAATGGGTTGGAAAGTGTTCCCTCCTGTTCTATTTTGGGGGGCGTTGGGAAAAGTTTGTGAAGGATTGGTAATAATTGCTTTTTTAAGCTTTTGATAAAATTCATCAGAGAAGCCAGGTTTTCAGTAGATTCACAGAGTTATGCAACAATCACTGCAGTCTAATTTTAGAGCATTTCTATCACCCCAAAGAGAAACCTTGTGCCCATTAGCAGTAAATCTTCCTTTCTCCCAGCCTTAGGCAACCAGTGCCCTACTTTTTGTCTTTATAGATTTGCCTATTTTGGATATTTTATCTAAATGAAATCATGTAATATGTGGTATTTTATGACCGATTTCCTTCACTTAGCAGATTGCTTCAAGGTTCACCATTGTTGTATTAATACTTCATTCCTTTTAATTGCTGAATAGCATTCTATTGCATAGATATACCAAATTTTGTTCTTCATCAAATGAGAGACATGTGGGTTGTTTCCACTTTGGACTATTATGAATAAGGCTGCTATAAACATTTGTGTGCAAGTTTTTGTGTGGATCAACAATGTTTTTAAAAATACGATTTAAAACTTTTATCCAGCATTTTAGTTGTTTTCATCAACTGAACTGCCAGAAACAGAAATCAAGTTGTGCCTTTCCCACTCAACTTGTGCCTCCCTTTTAGGGCGAGGGATATGGCCAAAGGATTTGGTGGCCCAGCATAAAGAGAATCTCCAGCAGTTCCATAACTGAGGGCTTTATGCGGGCTAATATAGGACCCCGAATGAAGGAACAAAGAAATCCACCCACCTATAAATACTACCCATTAATTAATAGTTTTTGAGCATCTACTATGTATGGGCCAGGCCCTGTATGGGAGGCTGAAGATACAAGAGACTGTAAGACAGACCTGGTCCCCTGACTCAGAGAGCTTACATTTTAACAGAAAACAATCAAACCGGCAAGCTGCAATACAATATAGTAAGTGCAATGAAAAAGGAAGAACAGGGGAATATGGGAGTGAATAGGAGGTCTCACAGCCTAGTGTGGAGAGAGCAGGAAAGTCTTCCCAGAGGCAACAGGAGCTACTTCAATTGTGTGTCTGTGAGGTAGGACGTTGACATGCGAATGAAATTTCCTTGCACTGCTCATAGTCTGTTATCCAGAGACCCTGACGCAGAAATACACTTCAGCAACCCAGGCCCTCCTCCTGGTAGGACAATGAGCTTAGCACAGTGCTTGGCAGATGCATAGCAGGTTCTGTGTGTGTGTGTATGTGTGTGTGTGTGTATTTGTATGGGACACACAAACACCCACATACACACACACAATGAATGAATCCATGTCAAATTGAGTTGTACCCCCCAGGTGACTGTGATCTAGGCGTCTTCCTAGACTTACAAACTGCTGCATGAGAGCTTTCTTCTTGTAGGGCAGAACAGAATTGGGGAGTGTAAAGCTTGTTCTTCAATTCTCTAGGCTGCAGGGCTGTCCAACAGAACTTTCTGTGATGATAGAAGTGTTCTAGATCTGTGCTCTGTAGTATGGTAGCCACTAGCCACACGTGGCTACTGAGCACTTGAAATGTGACCAGTGTGACTGAAGCACTGAATTTTTATTTTCATTTAATTTTAATCGATTTAAATTTAAATAGTCACATGTGGCTAGTGGCTCCTCTATCAGGACAGCATACTAGAACCATCATGATATTTATGGATGCAGTTTTCAAAGAGCTTTCACCTCCCTTGTCCCTTACTCTTTCTTTTGATCCTCACAACAGTATTATGAGAGACAGACACCAGGCATCTTTCATCCTATTTTACAGATAAGGAAACTGAGGTTAAGAGTTGCCCCAGCTAATGACTGAGCTTGACCTAGAGACCACAGCTCTTGAATAATCGGAGAGAGTGAAGTTCTTCCCTCTAGACATCAGAAGATGACCGTGAAACCCAAATAATGTCTCACCTCATTGCTATGACTGTTTAAAGGGTTGGGCATCTGGCGGGAGCCAGCACTGGACTGGCAGAACTTCCAAGTCCAGATTCTAGAGTGAGAATGGTGTCCATTCCCACGGTGGACCACTAGAGGGGGCTACTGTCAGAGGAGCGAGCTCTGACACCAGGCTGTCTCCCTTATTATAGGCTTTTCAAAGGTAGAACAGATGGTCATCTTCTTGGTGATATTTCCATGTCATATGCAGGAACTGGCTCCCAAATAGCTTTCCCTGAGGTCCAAATGCACTGATTAGATTTGAGGGTTTTTTTGGCCTAAAGTTATTTAGAGGCAACTTTCCAAAGAATCATTAAGCCTTACCAATCATTTTTTGAAAGTAGACTTGAATAGGAGTAACAAAGAATAAAAAAATAATGGGAAGAGGAGCAGGGTGGGAAAGGGGTAAGATTTGTGGAAAGAATAGGTTACTGAAAAGGTAGGAGCAGAGGAAACAAAAGACAAACCTCAATTACTAGCCCAGTTCCTCTCTCACTGGGACAAAAAACCACATAAGGACTTAAAAGGACTCCCATTATCCCCCCTGTGGCTGGATGGGGAGGTAGGGAGGGTTGCAGGTCCTTCTGGGACTAGGTCCCAGTCTCTGATTTTTAATATTTCCATCTTATCCCAAGAAGAAAATTCTCCCCTGGGTCTTAAGCAACAGCTCTTTCTTATTTCCCTCTTCAAAACTGTGAACAAGTTAGACAAGGAGGCAACACTACATGCTATCAGAAACTGAGCTTCAGTGAGCCCAGTAACCTGCCTGAGATCACTCAGCTGCTAAATGGCAGAACTAGTGTAGACCGGGTCTGTGTGACTCGGCATGACCAGTATGGTTGCATAGGTTGGGCACTAGCCAATTGCAGGAGGTGACTTGAACTTAGGCATCTCCCTAGATATGAATGTGCATAATCATAGTTTTCCAGCAAATGGTAATCAAGTGTCTTGAGGGAGAGTGCCTTTTTCTACTTTGCTAAAGGTGCCGTTTGAGCTCTCAGTAGCCCTGGCATGGCTGCAGTCACTCCTCTGTGAGGAAGTAGAGCCATGATGGGTGGTTCCAGAAGCCCAGAAGATCAGCCTTGAGGGCTGCTCTGGCTCAGTTGGCCCCTTTAGGTACCTTTGCTCAGCCTAATTCCAAAGTCTATGAGAAGCTGCTGAACCCCAGCCAGGACTTTGGGTAGGGATAGAGGCTGGAGGTCAGAGGAAGATGGTCTTCAGTGAAGAAGAATTTGCGAATAATAATAATAGCAATAAAGAAGAAGAAAGGAAGGAAGGAAGGAAGGGAGAAAGAAAGAAAAAGAATAAGCCCATTCCTTCTTGACCAGGAAAGGAAGAGAAGCACCCGTGGGAAGATAACAAGCATGGACTGTGGAGGCAGCCAGACTGTGGACCAAAACTGGCCTCTATCACTTACTAGCTGGCTGACAGGCAGCAAATTCCTTAGCTTCTCTGAGCCTTGGTTTCCTCATCTGTCAATAGTGGGTAGGGAGGGGGGGGTCACACTTTTTCAAAGGTTGTTGTGAGGATTAAATGAAATAATGTATGCAGAGGGCTTGGCACGGTGCCAGGTACAGTCCGGGCTCCACAAAGTTCAGCCACTATCATTGCTATTGTTATGTCTGGTCAGCAGTCAGAGCTGTGGAGCCAAAGGCTGGGCTGGGAATGTGGAAGTCACAGACCAAGAGCCGAGAAACCCTCTGCCGTCCTGGTTGCAGCCTGAGGAGACTGGGCAGCTGGAGAAATCCCACCCCGAATTCTTAACAGGAAAGTTGTTGAGAGGGATGATCTATCTTGGGTATGCCAAGAATGCAAGGCCCTCACTGTTCTTTACCCAGACCATTTTTCAGGGTTGTATTTGCAGCAAGCAACCTTGAGGAATGGGATAATGTCTCCCTCCGGACAAAGAGGAAGCTTGCTTACCACACTCTATAAAAGCAGTGGTTGCCTCAAGCTCAGTGATCTCCAGCTTTGATGCAAACCCACTGCGTGGACAGCATCCACCTGGGCCCCTCTGCATGACCCTGTGTGACGTGAGGGCATGGAAAACGGACACCTACATGGTGCTCACACTACTTTCTGTGCCGCGAATAACAAAGTCCTTTGTCTCCGACTCAAGAGTGTCCTGTCTTCTGCCAGCCTCCATGGAACAGAAACAGGCTAGCTTATTACCCGGGAAGTGGGGCAAAATCCCAGACCCAAACAGGAGGCTTTGGCAGCCTTCTGTACCGAAGGAGGTACTATGGAGACTTGTCACTTAGAAATTCTTTTATTTTAAAATTTTTTATTGAAGTATAGTTGATTTACAATATTGTGTTAGTTTCAGGTGTACAGCAAGGTAATTCAGGGAATACATATATTTTTTTTTCAGATGATTTTTCATTATAGCTTATTACAAGATATTGAATATAGTTCCCTGTGCTATACAGTAAATCCTTAATATTTATCAATTTTGTATATAGTGGTGTGTATCTGTTAATCTCAAACTCCTAATTTATCCCTCCCCCCCCACCTTTGGTAACCATAAATTTGTTTTCTATGTCTGTGACCCTGTTTCTGCTTTGTAAATAAATTCATTTGTATTATTTTTTAGATTCCACATATCAGTGATATCATATGATATTTTACTTCACTCAATATGATAATCTCTAGGTCCATCCATGTTGCTACAAATGGTATTATTTCATTCTTTTTTATAGCTGAATAATATTCCATTGTGTGTGTGTGTGTGTGTGTGTATGTGTGTATACCGCATCTTCTTGATCCATTCATCTGTTGATGGAACATATGGTAATTCTATTTTTAGTTTTTTAAGGAACCTCCGTACTGTTCTCCATAGTGGCTGAACCAATTTACATTCCCACCAACGGTGCAAGAGGGTTCCCTTTTCTCCACACCCTCTCCAGCACTTATAGAAATTCTCCAAGTTGCATCTGACTATCAGACACACCAGGGGCAGGAGAACACATTGAAATGTACCGACACTCCTGCCCTTCCCCACAAACATCCCCTTTGGCATCAGCACAGCCTTGGCTGGGGCCTCATGAGTCAGGCAGGCAGATGAGTTGCATCAGGAGGCCTGCCTCCCTGGCCTGCTTCTGGCTGTGTCCTAGATGGCGCTGCTGGCCTTGGGGAGAGAGTGGGGTGAGCCTGCAACGCTTTATTGACTCTGAAGTGTGCAGACTGTCCTGCCTCCTAGGAAAGGTCTGAGGCCAAGTGGCTCGACTTTTAAGAGATTTCAAAATTCTCTTATGTCACCGATCTTCAGCATGATTAAAGAAGAGCTGAAACTGGGAATTTGAAATCACAAACGTCAAGGGTCTCCGGTTTTTATTTTATTAACCATTCTGTGTGTGTGTACTTTGCTGTTAGCCACCTGGAATCCCTGCGGGAAAGATGAAAGGTAAAAACAAGCCAGCAAACAAACGTCAGAAAGGCAGAAAGCCCACGCTCAGATCTCCTGCGGGAGATGCTGGCCAAGTTCAAAGGAGGTGAGAAAAGGGAGGGATGGAGATTTTCAGAACACAAAATTGACATGCTCTTTGAAAGCTGTGTATAAACGGAAGTTTTGTAAAACTCCCACTTGAAATGCACAGCGAGGCGGAAGGGATCATTCCTCATCACGGGACTCTCCGGAGGCCCATGGCTACTGTCAAGAAGGTGGAAATCTAAGGCATATCTATAGTCTTTAATGTTGATTCTTGTTTTTCAAAAAGGAAAGGAAATGAAAGGAACAAAGGGCAGATTTAACTGACAAGGAAGCCTGCAGAGGTGATACTATAGAAAGAGGGGCGGACGTTCTCATATTTGGAACCATCGTAGGTCTGACAATGGGCGTCTCCAGTGATGACACACTGGGGTCTGGTTTTGAGATGTTTGGAAGGAGGCCATGCTGTGGATTCTCTGTCCTCATTGTGGGAGTGAGAAGCAAGCTGCCTGGGCTGAGCCAGGAGCCCTCCTGTGCTTACCTTACTTGGGACCAGAAGGACCCAAGTTGCCAGCTTGGGCAAGAGGAGAGATGTTTTGGCACCTAACCAAATCACCAGAAGGACGGGAGCGCTCTGGGGCTGGGACGACAGGAACCAAGGGCAGGAACCCAGCCCGGAAGCTCCCGGTCACTCCTCTCCGCTATGTTCTCTCTCAACGTTGCTTCCAAAATGTGGGGTGCCTGTCCGTCAGATGCCAGCTCTACCACCAGGGAGGGACTGCAGCCTGGCTCAAGCCGAAAAGGTCAGCGTACGGGGGGATGCAGAGTGCAAGGGAGGACTGTGTACCTCCCTGTGTGCAACCAGAGAGCTCTCTTCTTTCTCCTTGAAAGCAAAAGCGGGTTTGCCTAAGAATGGAGGTCACAGGTGGTAAGATGCTGACAATCATAGGTGGCTCCTGCTTCCTCGTCCGTAGCTCCTTTGTTAACCCAAAGCACAGGAGCCTAAATCCAGGGCCTCCCCCCATCACGGGACACAGCTGCGTGGGCCCTGACTCAGTGCATCAGTTACAACCCTGGCTTTGGGACCAGCTCTCTGCACTTTGCAGCGTCCATGAAGCTGCACGGTGTCTGCAAACTCTTCCCTCCCCCCCGCCACCTCATCTCATTGGTTGGCTTACCCCTTGCACCAGGCTGGACAGATTGACCCCCACCTCCACCCCAACAAGGCTAGTAAAACAAGTTGCTTCCTGGCCCTCTGAAGAAAACAGTGCATGTCCCTGGACCATAAGAACTCACCGTCTACAAGTCAATCCCAAGGAGCCCTTGGCACCACCACACTAAGAACAATAGCTGACATCCATCGTGTGCTCTCTCCAGCCCAAGGTCTACACTGGGTACTGTCCAGACATGTCTTATACTCCTGATGGGAATCTCTATGAGAAACAGACTGTATCCTCATGTTATAGATGAGGACACTGAGGCACTGAGAGGTTAAGTGACTGGCCCAGGCTCACACAGCTAGTAAATGGTGGAGCTGGTTTCCAGTTGACCAGTCTGACTCCAGAGAGGGGCCTTCCTAACCACTCCATGGCTGGTGGTGCCCCTGAGAGGGGAGACCATTGGTTCCTCTATTCATGACATCATGTTGCTGGATGGGGAAGGGATTCATGGAAAGGAGGTGGGAGGCCCTTGGGGGTGATGCCCTCTCCATGCAACATTAATTAATGCCTTTAAGCCTAACAACAGCGGCAACAATAATACTTGTCCCATAGGGTTACTGTGAATATTAAATTAGTTAATGTACAAAAAGTGCATAGCACAGAGCCTGGCACTTGGTAAGTGGCAACTGTCAGCTCTGCCTGCTTGGTAGTTGCACTGACGACCACAGGAAATGCTTGTCATCAGGCATCTATGATGCAGACACAACACAAATTCAATTGGTCTGCAGATCTGTTGATTCAGTTTCCTATTCAGCTCATAAATCACCTGCCCTTCTTAGTGGTGACAACATTCCTTGGCAGAACAATGACTTTGAATTAGTCTGTCTCCGTGCTTTCTTTCCCATGCCTGAAGCTGCAGCAGGGAGGGGCAAGAGACCTTGGGGTCATTAGACTTGCACACAGAATCCAGCTCCATCACTTCTTGGTGTGTGATTTCAGGCAGACCTCTTAACATCTTCAAGCCTCAATTTCCTGATATCTAAAGTGGGCAGGATAATACCTACCTCATAGGTAGAGGGGAGAGTAAGATGAGAAAATGCATGTATAACTTAGGATACTGGGTCTGACATGTACCTAGTGTGACAGACTTTATTTTCCAAAATGGTCACGACAATAGTAATATCTCTAGTCCCTTGTGCTCTTCTAGAACCTTGCCATTTCAAACACTTGAAGAGATAAAGTCTATCCTGCTTGCCTCCCACCTGCCCTTGAACCCTGGCAGGTCCTTGTAAATGCCTTGAATAGACGTGGCAGAGTGATTCTGCGTGGCGTCTGAGGCCAGGTCATAAAAGGCAATATGTCTTCTGCTGGGTGCGCTACCTCCCTCCCTCTCTCTCTCTCTCTCTCTCTCTACATATATATATGCCTTTGACACCCTGAGCTACCACATAAGACGTCCAACCACCCTGAAGCTGCCACACTGGAGAGACCCTGGGAGAGACCACGGAGGGACATGCCCCGGGACTCCCCACTCTTGTAGCTTCCATGCTTTTGAGCCACCTCAACTGAGCCAAGCAGAGATGAAATACCACCCCCCACCCCAAGCCCTGCCCAAAGTGCAGTTTTGAGCAAAATAAATGGTTGTTTTATGCTGCTAAGTTTGGGAGTAATTGTGACATGGCCATAGAAACGGAAACACCCAATGTCATTATTGTCCCTTCCTCATAGTGTCGACTCAATACCCTTGGTTATCTTTCTATAAAACAGCGTTGATCGGATCACATTCCTGATTAAATATACTTTTGCCCACTTCCAACATCTATGGCCACAGGACAAGGGCCAGAATCTTTGGCACGGCAGCTCACAGACCTAGAGGACCACCCAGACTCATCCCCACCAGCGCCTGCAGACCAGAGCCGTGGTTTCCTGGGCACGCCCTGCCTCTGTGCCCACTGTCCCCTCTGCCCTCTGACCTCAGCACTGTCTCCTTTTCTCACTCATCCACGTTCAACTCACACGTCGCCTGCCTATTTCCCCACTTCTTTAGACCAACAGAACAACCTGTACAACCCATGAGTTTGACATTTACTATACACGGTACTGTGGTCCCCTCTGGTCTTTTCACCCGGACTATGAGCTTGGGGGCGTGGGGCACGGAAGACAGGTACAGCATCTTATTTATCTTTGCATCTTTCATCTAACACAATAAAGGTTTGTTGAACTAATGTGTGTGTGTTCCCTTTAAGCGTGTTTCTCAGTGTGAATCACGAGTTATTTGGGATGCTTTGTACATCCTCCACATACTGAGAATCCTGAAGAATCAGCTGCTACAGGTGGTCCCTACCAGCCTGTGATGGGAGGTGTCTCTCCAACCCTGTTTCTCAAATGCAAAGGGGCCCTGCATCTGCCATCAGCTCTGTTATCCCTGGGAGAGGCCCTTGTCTGTTTTCATCTGCCATCTTGCTGCTGTGGTCATTCTCATCTCAGCACTGCTGTAAAGTCATAGGTTTTGAGGCTGTCAGAGGAAGAGTCCTCAAGCATTGTTTGCTGTGATCCCACAGCCCTGGGCCCTAGCTGCCTGGCTCTGACACTGGGAGAAATCCCAACCTCTGAGCCTGGAATTATGCCTTTATGATATCTCTTGGCTCCTTAGACATACGAGTTAGATGTGAAGCTCTTCTCAGGTGGTGGCCTGACCGATTCACATCACACCCATCACTTCTTGGTTTACTGATCCCCAGGCAGGACAGGGGGCAGGGCTCTGAAAAGACCCGATGCCCACACAGCCTCAGCACAGAGGGATTCCTCTGCCCAGAAAGCACTAAAAGGGCTGCAGGGGAGCCCAGCTCTAATCTGGCTCTGCTGGCACTTCACCATGACCTTGGGAAGGTGCCCCAGTTCTCTGTTCCCATTCTCTCAGCTGTGTAACAAGGAATCACATAGCCATCCTTAGACAGCGCTAATAGCATATAACTAAATAGCAGTAAAAGACACACTTAGGTTCTTTAGAAGAAACGCATTTTGCACAGGGTGGGGATGTTACTAAGTAGAGATTTCACATTTATCAGCCACTCATTGGATGCCTGGTGTTACTCTACAGAAAGCAAATGTGGGTGGTGGTGTTTTTTTGTTACCAGAAGCCCTAACGAAATGCGCTCCTCTCCAGATCGCTGTGATGGTCTTGACTGAGAGGCACAGACGACTTGAGCAGTGGCTGGCTCTGCCTTTTCCGTTGATTACGTCTGTTTATTACTGATGCATGACGTCAGTTGCACGTTCCTGGACAGTTGTGACATGTGCCCAAGCCTGAGTCTGTGAATTCTGTAGGAAAGGGGAGCAGTGACGTGACAGCGGGAAAGAGATTTTTTATTTTTCAAGATATAAACTATTGACATCTAATTTAAAAATTATTATTATTATTATTATTATTATTATTTTGGCTGTACTGCACGGCTTGTGGGATTTTAGTTCCCCGACCAGGGATCGAACCCAGAACTTTGGCAATGAAAGCGTAAAGTCCCAACCACTGGACTGCCAGGGAATTCCCCCCAAATTTTTTTAAATAAATAAAAATACTGCTTATGGTTATTGCCTCCACCTACCTCCCTTCCAGGTGAAATGGGATTGAGAAAGTAAATAGACCAGCGAGAGAGGAGGGCAGGGAACATCACGGGCTCCTTTGCGGATCCCCTCTCCGTGGCTCTTCTGGAAAGGCTGGGACAGGACAGCCGATGGGCCCTGCTGGTGGCTGTGGAGCTCTTAGAGACGGCAGAAGGGGGAAAAGAAAGAATCTGAAGAAGAATGGATATATGCATATGTATAACTGAATTACTTAGCTGTACACCTGAAACAGACACAACACTGTGAATCAACTATATTCCAGCATAAAATAAAAATTAAATTAAAAAAATTTAACACCGCCCCCCCCCCAAAAAAAAAGAAGGGGGAAAAGATTCAGCCTGGGTTCTCTCACTGGGTCCCAACTGTGAGACTGCCACATGCAAACGTTGGTGGAACCTCTGTTCTTCCCATAGAACCCCCTCACCCCGGCTGGGGACGGCAGCACATGGCTGAGTACCATCAGCCAAATGCTTGATTCGCAATTGCTGAGTGTGGTGGGGTCTTAACAGATCTGTCCAGGGACCTGGTGTACCTGCCCCAACAAAGATGAGCAAGGAGCAATTTGTTTCCTGTACCCGGGACCTCAATTAGACTTTAACGCAGAGGCTGCATGGTATAATGGGAAAATCTTGACTTTTATGCACCCAAACCTAGGCTCATATGCCACCCGGCCACTTACCTGGGTAAGGGTGGACCTTGGGTCATTTGCTGAACCTCTCCGAATCTCCCTGTACTTGCTGTCCTGAAGACCCAATGCAGTGACTGATGTAAAATGCTTGGCTCACAGTAGGTGGTCAGTTCATCTCAGTCTCCCCTCCTCTTCCTTCAGGGCTGGAATCGCCAGAACAATCTGTACCTCCTGGCTCGCCCCCCCGCCGCCCCCAGGATCTGACATGTGCTGGGCACGTAATTAATTTTCAGTAATAACATGATAAGTGAATTGTGAACTGGGCTTCTGTTTACAGGCTATTCCTAAAGCTAAATATTTGTAAAAATCTGATAGACACTCTGCAAAATGAAAATGCCGGGGACAAGACAGGGATCAACATGACCAACATCACTGGACAAAGTCAGACTGGGCTCGTGTTGAGCTGGATAATGCCAGGAAAATGTGTCCTTCTCTGGGCCAAAGGCTAGGACATTGGATGGAAAATGAGTCTGTCAGAGCTGGCAGGTTTTCTGGGTAGAAACAGGGCAGGCCAGGCTAGGCTGGGCCTGAACCATCTGCTGGGGCCATGGCACTGTCAAGTCCTTGGGGTCCCAATGTCATCGTGCTTGGACAGGCCAATGGAAATGTTACGACGCCCTGGAGGAACTTGGGGACAGCGTTTGGCCAAGCCTGACACAAATTGTAAGTTTTGGCCTCTTTCTTAGCAGTTAGCTCTCCCTTAACTGCTGGGAAAATGCTGTAGGGAAGCTGGGGGTGGGGGGGCAGCAACGGAGCATGGACTTCAATCAACTCCCCTCTTCCATACAAAGGAACATTATGCAGCCACCAAAGATAGGAAGATAGACCTATATATGCTGGTAGAGAAATCTGCCTGTGATCTATTATTGAGTGAAAAAGAATTTTGTGTGAAATAGCATGGTCTTATTTTAAAATGAATATTCATTCTCACATCTGTATACCTACCTATTTGGTTGTATACAACTGTTCACGGTGGTGACTTACAGGGATTTAGAGCGGGGAGTGGCTTCTATTTTGTACACTTCCATGTCATGGGATTGTTCTTTTTATAACAAACGTGGATTACTTGCATCATTTTTAAGTTTGATTTTACTCTGGTTTCTTCTGCCGGTTTCCCTGAAAACAGTCGCTGAACACGTGCAAGCCGCTTGGGAGAATTCACATTCGGTTCAAATCTTTATGAGCATCTACTCTGGCTACAGGACAGGGTTCCTACCCCAGATGGACGAGCTGACGACAGACACTCCTGTATGCAGTTCACTGTAATAGGAGGTAGACTGAGGCTGGGAGATGCCACGGTGCTCAGAGCCGTCCTGTGGGGAGGGCCTACCTTGTGCAGGCACTTTCCAACTCTTCCCCCATGAAATCCTCAGGGTTGACTCATTTGGTCAACATGTGCTCAAGCCCCTGTAGAGTGTCATGAAATGGACTAGGGCCCGATTCATATTAGTGGAGAAACAGACACGGTACCACCCCCATGTCATCTTACAGGTGAGACGTTCTGAGAAATTCAGCAACTTTCTCGAGGTGGTTCAGCTACTAATGGAGGAAGACAGATGCATGTTGACCCTTGCGGTCTGGATCACGTCCCTGACGGAAGAGACATTGGAACTCCACTTTAAAGGACGAGTAGGACTTGGACAGACAGAGAGCCGGACTCCGAGCCAAGGGCCGGAACAGAAACACACAGAGCAGATTCGGGGCATGGAGATGGCGGCGGGGTGACTTGAGGGCCGGAGAGGGAGGGAAGTGGTGGGAAACCAGCCTGGGGCCTGGGCCGAGGCCGAGGATTATGGAGCATGAAGTCTTTATCAGCACTTTGGACGTTCTCCTGAAGGCCACTGGGAGCTAATAATTCTGTTGTGGTTCCCCTCGAGGGGGTGATGTGATCAGACTTCAACAGCTTGAGGGGAAACAGGTGGCCTGGAGTCTCTGGAGCTAGCCTGCCAGGTTTGGATCCCAGCCCTGCCATCCACAAGCTCTAGAATTTGGGGCAAGAGACTTAAGTTCTCTGCCTCTTAGTTTCTCCTCCAGTAAAATGGGGATCTCATAACAGTGCCGGCCTCAGAGTGACCGTAAGAATTCAATATCCTAAGGTAGGAGTGGCTCACAGGAGCGTGGGGTGCATAGTGACGATAAATAAACGCCGATTATTCCTCGTTTCTCTGGTGTCCGTGTCAGGGATGCAGTGGGAGCATTGGGAGGCGGGAGGTTCCTGAAATTGTCCAAGTGAGAGATGAGGTCTGGAGCTAAGGCCGTGAGGATGGAGAGGATGAAAGGAGAGAAACAACATGGGAAGGTGGAGTGAGTAGCCAGGAACAGGGGGCGGGAGGGAGGAGCTCAGATGAGTTGGGTTCCCAGCAGAGGTGACGGAGAGGATGGGACAGCGAGAAGAGCACAGGTGGAAGGGAAGGCGCCAGGTCTGGACCAGGTCTGGGGAAACCCACACAGAGACGTCTGTCAGGGACAATCCAGGACTTCACCTGACCGGAAAAAAAAAAGGCACTTCCGTTTTACCCTCAGCATCTCTGGACCGCAGTTCTGTGGGCTCAGGTTGTGCCTGAGGAAAAACAAGAGTGGGACCCCAGCCCGAAAGTGGGCCCTGCGACCACATCTACCTTGGGTCCCTTCTCCCTGGTGCTGCCCCCCAAGTGTACCTGCATCAGTACACAGTCAAGCCGCTCTACATTAAGTCCTCATCTTACAAAGAGACCAGAGGCTTGGATCCAAACTCTCCATCTACACAGGCCTTCTGCTGGAAATACATTTCTGAAAAGAGCCATTTGCCTACCAATTCTCTCTATAACTATTAAACCCAAAAACAAGCAAACAAACCATTAAAAATAAAATCCACTAAAGTCAAAGGCCATGATGCAGTACAGGAGAGAAGGATGGGGACTTAAAACAAGCCGGCCTGGGCTGGATGTGCAGCCCGACACGCACTACACTTCTCGTGAGCCTACTTCCTCATCTGAAACTCAGGGATGAAGATGCCTTCACCTACCTTGGAGGTGGTTAAGGTGAAGCAATATTCCAAAGCCAACTCAATAAATGTTAGGTCCTCCCTCCCTCAAACAGTCAGAGGGCTGAAACCAATCAGGATGTAAAGTTCCGTCGTATGTTTCCAACACTAGGACTAAGATTCACATTATTTTACTCCAAATAACCCAACTACATAGTCTGTGAGCCCTCTGGTTTCACATCAGGAACTTGGGAAGAGTCACCCTTTGATAGAAATCCACACCACACGGGAAGGGTCTCCTTCTGGGCTGCTTAAGGGGAGAGTTTTGAGGGAGACAGACTCGCTAAGAGAGAATGTCTGCCTGCCAAGAACAGGGCAGGTAAAGGAAGCACATCGGAGACATGGCTGTGCCTGATAAAAGGGCCACAGAAACAGGAAAACAGCAACATTCTTTAAAGACCTAAAGCTCCTCTTATTTCATCACCGAGCTTTGTATATTTTAAGAAAGGAACTTCAGAACTCCTGATTTATTTCTCATCTGGGGCGTGACTCCTGATTACGATGAGACCAGGCAACCTAAAAGGCATTGCTCCCATTCTCCGCAGTGCAGAGGCCCCAGCCCAGGATCCAGGACAGAGGCCTGGGTGCCTCCCACAAGTGGCAAGCATGGGGTCAGGGTAGGGAGATGGCAGAAGTGGATGCCAGCTCGGAAGCGTCCTCATCTGAGCCCTGAGGCATGTGGGGCCTCCAGCTGTCTTTCCGGAGTAGTCCCGGGAGGTGGAGGCTGGGGAGCTGCCAAGTTTGCCCTTTACTCTCACGAGTCACATCTGCACGCGTGCAGGGATCTGGGGGTCCCTGCAGAGAATTCCTTTGGGTAGAAGGCAGGACAGGTCAGAACCCAAGCTCCCAGCCCCTACCCACCTTTCACTGCAAGTGCACGGGCTCCTGGTCAGGTAGATCTGGGTTCAAATCCTGCCATTGTTCGCACGTTACTTGCCCAAAGTTGTTTGAGCCTCAGTTTCCTTGTCTTTAAAATGGGGATGCCCAGGTTGTTGTGAGGACTGAAGATGGTAATGCGTGCAAACCACACCGGCCATCACTGGGGGACAAGAGGTGCATCCCTTGCTCTCCCTACACTCACATTTAGGAAGCCCTACCCATGCTTGGGCCAGGGGCGGGCGCGAGAGGCTTCTGCTCTAAGAGACACAACTAGAAAACAAACAGAGGGCACCTCGTCCTCCCCAGCAGTGTTCCCAGGTCACTGTCCCCTTCGGGTGGGGGGGGGAACCCTTCACTCGGGGACTTTCACAGAATTTGTCCCTTTCTCCTGCTTCAGCCACTGTGGCTCCCACCTGAATTTCACCACTTTACCATGTGACTTCTTTCTACCAAAGCCCCCCACATTTCCTGTGACCCCAAGACACTAAGAAGGCAGTGACATCTGCCACGTCCATCATGGGGTGCAGAGACGCTTCCGACTCCAGCTCAGACTCAGGGCCCAGGCTGCTTGGGTAAATTCCTGAGTGACGGTGGTCACTGGCAGGCCCTGAACCCAGGAACGCCCGAAGAGGACACTCAGATGTGATCAAAGTGGCCACCGTCTCCCGGGCCCACGTCCCCGCGTTTCCTCCTTCTGTATTTGTCTGGAGGGGTGGGTGGCGGGGTGGACGGCAAGTTCCAGGGGTTTGGATGACTCATTTCCTCGTCGGGATCAACAGCATGAGGCCCACAGGGGCTGGGGGGACAGAGGGCAGCACGCGGGATGCCTGTTGCCTCTGCAAGCAAAACAGCAAGTGAGGCTCTGCCTCCAGCAGTGAAATGAGATGAAATTCAACCAACATTTATTGAGCACCTGGTATATAAGTTCCTTGGGTCAGAAAAGAGCAAGCGTGAGGGAGACAGCCGTTTTATCCATTTATTATATACAATATTAAGGCACAAGTTTAAGCAGCAAAGAATAGGAAAATCTTTGGCTGACCAACAGTATCAACATTTGCTGTGAGGGACACGCCGTCTTCTTGGATTTCCCCACTCTGGACACAGACCCAGCTGGCCGTGCAGCTCTGTAGCCTCCACCTCTGCTTCAATACAGACTAGCAATACGAAGATGCCAGAATCTTACATCAGAGTCTGCTGGAGGGAACACAGCACACGCCACCAAGCAGGGCGATGGCACACACAGCTGGCGGGAAGTGTGGCGGCAGCCGGGGCCGTTGGAGCTTTGGCTGAGGTGGGTGCACGGCCTGCCCAGCCTCACAGAATGTCCCAGATTCTGCCTGCGCCTCACGCGGAGAAGGAACCTCCCTCCCCCTCCGCAAAAGGGGAAAACACCTTAATTCAAAGAAAATCACTATGGATCAATTTGCTTACATTCCGGTTTGTAATAAATACTTACAGGTGTCTCTATGTGAACGGAATCTTAGGCAAACCACATGTAAACACACCACTGGGCACCAAAACTTCGGGAGCTGATACAAGAAAATACTGTATATGTACTTCATTATATTGAAAAAACAATATTTTAATTCTGTGAGGAAGCGAAGTTTCATGACAAAGAAACACCTCAGTCTTGGCCTAACATGACAATAACATGCACTTAAGTCTAACAGGGTTTTACAGAATTCCTACTGGAGGCGGCTACTCATGAATGTGCACTTACACCCGCGTGTACGCAGAGACGTGAACACAGACAAGGCGTGGCAAGAGAGCAGGTTTTTAAAAACGAAACCTCTGGAGGGTACACGTACTAACGATTACTGTCCTCCGTTGAAGTGGTCACTCTGAAAGCCTCTGAGGGTCCAAAGACTCATCCCTCAGGAACATCTTAAGGACTTCTTTTTAAAAAAAAGCTAAAAGGATGTGACTTACCTTAATCACCCATCTTTATTTATCCAACTGAGTGAATGACTTGGGATTATTTCCAAACTTAAACCTGCCTTCAAAGGATGATGATTTCTCATCTCTAAGGATAACCAGAGGAACATGCCAGGCCCCCAAATCCATTCTAACGGAGGCGTCTGCAAAATGTTTCTACTCAGCACAGAGTCTCGCAAAGGGTCACCTCTTAAGCAACGTGGGGTGAGATGAAACACTTGGATCTTCTGGATATTAAGAAAAGAAACTCGACATACAACCTTATAGGCACACCTCATATGTATGCACTGACATATACCAATGGTCTTTATACCATTAAATTACCAATAAGAAAAGGGGATACTACTTAAAAGGGACAGAAAAAAACTGCTCATTATTGATAGTTCCAGAAGAAATCCATTTACTGAAATGCTGACTTTTCCATGCTCCCAGCTGATCAGCTTCTGGTAACTTCTTAATTACTCTGCCCATCTCCCATGGAGCCACACACCAGAGGCAAACCCATTAAACAATCCTCATGTTGAATGAAGACATTTTAAACCCACTGATTAATCAGCAAGAAAAAAGAAGAGAAAACCAACATTTATAAAGCGTATACCATGGCTGTGTCAGACTTGGGGAGGAGAAGCAGGCAACTGTGGGCTGGACATTCTCCGTTTAAGAACACTCGCCCGGCTCCCTTGTACCACGGTCCTCCTAGGCTTAGGAGGAGTGTGAGATCACTGGGGGCAGAGAGAAGCATGCCCCACCGGCACCAGTGCAGACACGCAGCAGGACTTTGTTCTGGAAAACATACCTCTTTGCTCAGCTCCCAGCAGCCCAAGCGTGAGCTCCCTGCCTCAAAACCTTGCAACTCCTCCACCTAGTCTCCACAGCCCCCGGGGCCCTGCCCCACCTGACGTCCGTGTTCACATCAGTCTCTGGGACTCAGGCTGCTGTAGGGAGAATTTCTCTTGCCATCAGCTACGGACGAGGACGCAGGAGCCACCTGCGATCGTCAGCACTCAGCATCATAAGGACACAGGAGGCTGCGGGCAAACCCGGGAGAGAACGAACAGCAGTGATGGCTGGCTTCTCTGCAGGGGGCATTGCAACGGCCTCCCCGCTGAGCAACAGAACCAATGAACTCTCTCTTCCAAGTTCACAACCCATTGGGAGCAACTGTCTCGATCCAGCCCAAGTCCTGCATAGTCAAATGCACACATAGGTTCCAAAGAGCAAGTTCTGCAAAACTGAAGAAGAGAGACATGTCCCCACTCTCTGCCCTCCACCCCAAGCCCTGGGAGGGACGTGGCAGCCCTGTCCTGCATGCCTGCTCCAAGCAGACTGAGCATGACACTGTGCCTGGCTTCCCAACTCCGGGAAGCAGAAGAAAAGCTACGAAGAAAAAGCTATAAGGAAAGGTTCTGCACATGCTCTGAAATTACTGCCGGAAAGCGGCAACATCTCCTGTTGCATACAGAACCCCGGGCAGCATGCAGAAACCGCCAGGCGACACACTGAAGGAAGAAGCGGAGTTACTCCAGCACGTCATCACACAAGGCCGAGGCCTTTACCCTTCACCCTGAGACAGAGCCTGCGAGTTCAGAATCAGACACCAATGAAAAGTTCTGGAGAAGGCCTGGCCTCTGGACCACTCGCAAGTAAGTGCTTTTTAACCAGACTTTGTGGTCCTGCTTACAACGGAACACAGAGACTCCTACTTATACCTGTGTTTATGGGCAGTTCTAGCAGTTCTGGGCTCTAGTCCTATTTCTTAGCTCCCGGGGTGGTAAGGGGGCAGGAAGCTGTGTGTGTGTGTTTCTGTGTGTGTGTGTGTGTGTGTGTCTACGAGTGCACACATCACATACAGGGGACAGAGCGGGTCAAGCTGTGGCACTTATCATCCCCAAGTCAGAGGCAGTCCAGCCTGTGTCGAAGGCACAGCTCCTCTCCCAAAGCCTCGGTTCAGATCCCAGCCTCTCCTGGGGAAGGGACTTGACCTCCTGAGCCCCAGTTTCCTCCTCCGTGAAATAAGGAGGATAAACTTGCCCCTGCTCCCACGTGGTCTGAGGACTCATTAAAAAGGACTTACCCCAGTGCCTGCATACAGTTGGCACTAAAAAAATGGAGCTAGGATTATTTTCTGAAAATCCAATGAGATCATGTATTGTCAACTGCCAGAACACACAGTGGGAGTTCAGTATCTGCATTTCTCCTAAATGCAAGCAAGGCTTCGAGCTATGAAGACGAAAAGTGTCAGGGCCCATAAAAGAAGACGTTTCAAAATCATAGGTCCCTCTTCTTATGGAGGAGTCTTAGCAGGTTAGAAGAAAAAAAGATTAAGAGACTGCAGCACAACTGAAAAATGGTGACATCTGTGTTTGCGTTCTGACAATTAACACGCCTGGCAACGCGGGGGACCAAGGAAAGCAGATGAGCCTTGTGCCTGAGCTGCCGACAAGATGTGCTGGGGCATAAAGATGAGGCTTTGCGGGAAACTGGGCTGCGGCTGTCACTCTCACCCGTTTCTAGGCGACACAGCCCATGTTTGGGGTAGCCCAGACACGGATGATGGGGGCTGGCAGAGGTGATGTGCCCTCTTATTTCTAGATGTTTTCTTTCCATCCCCCGCGTTAATCAGGGGTCAAAATGTCCTTCAGAGAGTTAGTTGCCATCAACTGAGTCTCATGACCTATAAAAAGTGACGGGGAGCTGAGCCTGGGATGGGGATCCGTCTGCCCCATCCCTGCCCCGACGTGTCCATACTCACCTGGCCCCCACACCCGCCATGGGGCCTCGCTGCTCCCTCCTCACACCCAGGGCTTCTCTGGTTCCCCAGGCTGCACAATCCTCAGCGATGCTTAACGTGGGACTGCAGGAGGCAACCGGCGTGATGCACAGCGCCTACCGCAGAGCGGGGCTTGAGCAGCATCCGTTCTGCTTACTCTCCTGACCACTAGGCAGCTCAGAGGCCCCCTGGGCAAAGCCATTGGTTTCCTTCCCCACCTCTCCCTCTCCAGCTCACACCTCTGTCATCCTTCCACCACCTCAATTTGGGGAAGCTTCACCCAGGTTACACTGCAAAGACCAACTCTAAAATGAGCTACCCAAGGAAAATTTCCTAAGTGATACTGTCTTCAGGGTTTCATTTGGGTGGGACTTGAAAAAGCCTCAGACCTGGGGCTTTTTTTTTTTTTTTCTTCCCTTAAGTAAGCATGAGGAAAGGGACCTGGGAAAACACAGATCCAGCTACCCTGCAGGGAGAAAACGATCAGGATCCTGCATGAGCATCTGACGGCCTGACTAGCTTCTCTCTTCTGATCCAGCACCTTCTAGATTTGTAAAGAAAGCGGATATCTGAGGAGTCAGATGGGAAACCTTACAGCACAGGGATGAGGCCCACGACCTCACTCACTCCTGGCTCTTTGACCTGGTGTTTCCGTCTTACTTTGGACAAGTTGCTCCCAACTGAAATCTTGAAAAACCTGACCACATTGTATAGACACTGGCCTGTTAGGTTACAAAGCAAGTTCCTGGCAGGGCAGAACTGATGTGCTGACACACCCGTGCTGACAGTCACAGAGTCTGCGTGCTCACCAACAATGCCCAGAGGGATGCGAGGGGCGGGCAGAGCGGTGGCCACAAACAGTAGAAAGCGGGACAAGGTGCCTGGGGAGATTCTGGATGCCACCAAGTCAAGTGTCACTCGTTGCCCGGAGTGCAGTCCTGAAAGTCCTACCTCAACAGAGCAATGAGGTGGAGATAACCAAACTCCACGCAAGAGCTGATGTGAGAGAGAAAAAAGTCGGGGCCGTGAGCTTAATGCAAGACGTCACAGTGCTCATGGACCTTCCGCCTAGTCGGAGCTTACCTAGTTCATGGTCAGAATGAGATCAACCACTGAAGCCCAACTCCTCAAAGGTGGAGGACGCGGCCAGGGGACCCGCCATACGGCTTTGTCCCACTGGTCACGATGAATGATGACCGTTCAGTTACTGCTCTGATAAACCCCAGAACAAAGGAATTCTGTCATGGCTTGTTGCAAAAGGAAAAAAAAAAAGAAGGAAAAAAGGGTAAAATTAAAGAGTATGAAGCAGAGACAGAGATGAACTCAGAGAAGTGAGGAAGGATGAACACCAAGACCAGAGAGCTCCCATCCTGTTTAGAAAATACTGCTCAACCCAGAAAAGCTAAGAAGTCCAAACCAAGCAGGTAATGAGGTGAAGATGGCCTTTTAAATTCCCCATCACCCTGGACATTTCTCCTCCCTGCCACACCCACACACATTCACAGGACACCCCGTGGAGGGCACAGGTGATATTACATTATATCAAGACGGACTCTCCGAGATTTCTAGGAGGTTCTTCTCAAACAAAACAAGCTAAGAGGCAAGGAGAATGGGCGTATTTCAAGGAAGATCCATGCTCAGGTTTATCTGTTTATAACCAGAGAATGGGTGTACACAGACCCTCCCCAAGAGATACATTTTCTGTACAACGGAAAAACTCCATTTCCTATTTCTGCTTTGTTTCCAAACCCACATGCATCTTCTCTCTTCCACCATATGCAGTAAAAATCCACGACATCCTCTTCATTTTCGGTCATGTAGGTCTCCTGTTTTTGTTTTGTTTGGTTTTTAACATTTATAAAAAGTGTTCTCATTAATCTGAAATCCTGATCAGTTCAAATCATTCCTGATTTCCCGTCCACAACCTTCTTGATCTTTCTTTCTCTTTGCCACGTTCCTTGCTTGTCAATGTTCTGTTGCAAAATTCAACAGGGATGCCGGTGTTAGATGAGAACTTCCATCATCTCCCCGTCAGGGAACTCGGGCTTGTGGAGCAAGCTGCTGACGCGACCTTTGTGGTCTGGTGACTTCCCGTGGCCAGGAGAATTCTCTGCCAAACAGAAGGGACACGTTAGTAGCCTGTTCCCCAGGAGAAGCACAGACTTCCCAGCCCTCTCTAAAACGGAACCATTTAAGTACCACCCCTCACCATCGGTGCACGCAGGTAAGGCCATAGGAGCCCAGCCCATGGTGGACCAAAGCTAAATGACTGGCCCTGGGATTCGGACACAAAGAACAGAACCAGGACGTGATGGGAGAGGTCTGAGTGGGTGAAAGTGGCATCGGGACTTTGTGCGGAGCCCTCACCCCTGCTCTCCTCCTCTCCTCTAAACTATCAAGTGCACGCCACAAGCCAGGACCTTCTCACATGTTCCCTGCCTTCCTTGCAAAAGGGCATCCCAAGAATTAAATCTCCGAAAATAACATTGTGTTTACTTGTCTATTTTGGAGGATGAACACAGGGAACCCCTTTGGAGGAAACAATTCATTTATGTCCAGTAGCTCCCACCTCCTCCTCACCCCATGACTATGAACAGTCCAAAGCCAAGTCTATTCTTTTCATGGATACTTCTGGACTCATCGCCAAGCTCCTCCTAAGCTGTCTTCTCTTAAATATTTGACAGCAGCTCCTTAGAACTGGCCTGAGTACTGGGCCAGTTCGCCTACTTTAAATCTACCTTCTCCCTCAATCAGGAGGTGCTCTCGACCCCGAATCCTTGACGAGTAAACACCTTGAAGGCAATGTCTTTGTACCTGATGCTCTTGATGGACCTGGTGCCTGGTACCAGCTCCCAAACATATTGCGGAGGGGGGGGAACTAATTCCCTAACATCCCCTGGAGGGTCTGTTTGCACACCTTCTGGGGAAGGGCTAGTCACAAAGCATACACTAAAAGGACAGATGCAACTTGTGGACTCCTTTAAATGGTAATAAGTTAGGAGTCTCTACACACATTTTAATTCCAGAATAATAAAGAGCCTAAGTGCATTAGAGTAACCATAATCATAAGATAACCTGGTAAAGTGAGAGTTGATTGGCAGCCCTGCTCCCTCCCCAGCTCAACAAAAGCCTCCCCCTCTCAGGCCAGGGAGCGCTGAGGATCCCCCGGAGCGTGAGAGGAGGCGGGGACCTCATACCCAGCTTCTCTGCCGTGCCCTTGGCCGCTGGGTGCTTCAGGACCGGGCTGTTGGAAGGGGTTCCGCTCAGCCGGCCGCGCGTGGGCAGGGAGGCCACACTGGGCCAGAAGAGCTCGGCGCTCTTGTCCGTCTGTGTGCTGCTGTCCTTGCTGCCTGTCTTCGCGTGGGCGCTGCTGGCCGAGGTGGCAAGGGCCGCAGGAGATAGCGCTGTGGCAGCCGGGGTGGGCAGCATGGGGGTGGATGCGTGTTCGTGCGGCTCCTTCCCCAGCAGCAACCCTGAGGGCGGAAGAACAGCTTTTTCAATGCCATTATTTAAAAACAAAACCAAAAAACCTAATCTGGGGCGGGGGAGGAGTTGTCAGGTAAATTGGTTCTAATATAACATGACAAATGACAGGATACTATAATTCTTAGGGTGCTATGGAAGAATGGAGAAGAGGCGCCTTACAGGCAGAGTGTCGAGGGGTGAGGGCATTCCTGCAAAGTGTTCTAGAGGCGATGCTTGCTTTACCTAATATGGCCCAGGAGGGCTAGTCCTGAGCAGTGGCTGTGTGCTTCAGAAAACCTGAAGGCTTCCCTGCTCCTAGACACGGTCCCATCAGCCTGTAGCTCTGCCTAATAGCCCCCGACACCCCTCCACTCTTGGTAACGGATGGTCTCCTACAGGCCCCGGGTCAAAACAAACACGCTTCCTGGTCAGGGCAACACAGAGCTGTGTACAATATTCCCCAAAGAGATCCTTGCAATGGAGAGTCATGTCCTCCAAGGAGTAGGAAGCCAGCTGGGCTCCTGGGAAGGACCACTCAGCCCTCTTCTCCCTCCCTGCCCGCCCCAAGAGCAGAGAGGCTCGGGCAGGAAGAGGGCGGGCTGGCTGGGGAAGAGGGAGGCATGATGTGTTGTGGCGTCCCTTTTCCTCAATGTCTTCCTACAAAGCTGGACAGGACAGCCACTGTTATGATGGTGAAATACGGCACACGTTCAGAAAAGTGCCAGCACTCCAGAACACTAGCCTGTAGAAAACGCGGTAAGCACAATCGAGTGTCTGTTCACTTATTTAATGAGCTAGCAATTCATAACTCTCTTTGCCAGGGCTATTTCAAGGTGCCCATTCGTAACAGAATGCAACTCAATCCAGTCTGTCTACAGCAATGCTTCTCAAAATGTAATGTGCATATCAGTTACTTGGGTATATGGTTAAGATGAAGATTCAAGTCAGCGGGTGGGGCCTGAGAGTCTGCTTCTCTAACAAGCTCCCAGGAGAGGGTGGTACCATGGTCCAAGGACCACACCTTGAGTAGCGAGGGGCTTTGGCTAGGTGCTTCACACACAACATCTCATTTCATATGAGGTAGGGCCTGTTGTGATCCTTTGTCTTACAGAAAAGGAAATGGAAGCTTTGAGAAATAAGTATCTCACAGTTAGAAGTGTCAAGAGCAGAAATGGGATTGGAAGCCAGCTGTGCCTGCCTTTAAGTCCACTCTGTGTTCTTTCCACCTCATCGCCCTGTCTGGTGAAAAGCCACCGTCTGGCAAAGATGTTTTGTGGAACCAAGTCACTGGCCTGTCTTCTCACCTGGGAGCCCCTGAGCCATCAGGAAGGTATATGTCATCACCTCTACCTCCTTCCAGAGCCCCTCGGGCAAGAGACTGTGGAAACACTTTGGGGACTGTGCACTGTACCTTCGCGAATTGACTGTGTGCCTCTGCCTGGAACCTCAGAGGGCCCCGCCCTGTTTTGTTTTTTGTTTTTGTTTTTATTAATTTATTTATTTATTTATGGCTGTGTTGGGTCTTCGTTTCTGTGCAAGGGCTTTCTCTAGTTGCGGCAAGCGGGGGCCGCTCTTCATCGCGGTGCGCGGGCCTCTCACTATCGCGGCCTCTCTTGTTGCGGAGCACGGGCTCCAGACGTGCAGGCTCAGTAGTTGTGGCGCACGGGCTTAGTTGCTCCGCGGCACGTGGGATCTTCCCAGACCAGGGCTCGAACCCGTGTCCCCTGCATTGGCAGGCAGATTCTCAACCACTGCGCCACCAGGGAAGCCCCCCGCTCTGTTTCTGTGACACGTGGACCGCAATCACAATAACAAGGAGGAACACCAGTGCAGAGAACACGGCAACTCTTCCCGCAGCCGGGTCCTCTGGCTCCCAGGCCTGGTTGAGACACATCAGATGCTAAGGGTACAGGCACAGACCCCAGCGAAATGCCTGCCTGGCTGGATGTCACAGACTGGCCTCTGCCAGGGAGGTTTCTATGGGAGCTGAGCACATTCAGACTCCCCTACCAGGCCTGCCTGAGCACCACTTCCAAGGCTCTCTAACTGGGCTGGGGAGCTAAGTGTCCTTGGGAGGGTCTTTGAAGATCCCAGCTGCTGTCCACACACGTCCTCTTTGAAGTGCATTTCCTTGGAGGGCAGGGGCTGCAGAAGTAACCCTTGGGGGAACTTCAAACAGAGATTGTGGCTGGGTGCCTTTGATCACCCCAAGCCTGTCACGTTCGTTCTGGAAGCTCTTATCCCCTTTGGCACGAAGCAGCCAGGCTCCTCTGCGGTTCTGTGCTGAGAAAAACAGCCTCTTGGCTCCTTAGATAAACAAAACACACTCTGAGCCGGGGAAATGCATCAAAGAAGGGCCAGGCCCCTGGGGTTGCGGAGTGCCGGGGACAAGAGCGGAGGATGCGTGTCAGGGAGCTCTGCCTGCGAGCCGGGCGGCTCTGCCGCTTCTCTCCAGACCCAGCCAGCCCCCGTCGTCCCAGGAAACGTGTTCATGGCTGAAACCACGTTTGCAGAACTCTCCTCAACATTCTGCCTGTGTAACAACAATCCAACAAAACCACCGCCACCAGAACTTTGCACTCGAGAGCACCGCTTCCCAAGTGCTTTCTCTCCATGATCTCATTTTGCCCTTGCCATGACCCCATGGGGTACAGCAGGGCAGACACCTCCAGACACCGCCCTGCTCTGCGAGACACAGAAGCAGAGGTGGAGCAGTCTTACCACTGGTCGGGGGCAGAGCCGAATTCAGAGGCCTGAGGTCTCTGGGTTTTTCCCATTAGAACATTTTACATTAAGGGTCACCTCAACTTTCAACAATAATGATGATAATTGTGATGTGAATCAACCCGTGGTTAACAGCGACTCTGGTGGGGTGGTCTTTGCTTCCACCACCAAAGTGTGATTGATTATCCTTCCCCGCTTTACATACGAGTAAACTGAGACTCGGGAATACTCAATATTTCTGCTTTCACAAGGGTGTCTGAACTCCTTTGGCCAGATGAGGTGCCTCTCAATGTTTGTGTGGCTCCTCTTCAGAGCGGCACCACAGGAGGGGCGGGACTTGCCTGAGGGGGCGGGGCTCGCCTGAGGAGGGGCGGGGCTCACCTATGCTCCCCTTCCAGGTCTTCTCCTCCTTCCTCTCCTCGGCTAACTGGCTGCTGGTGAGTGAGGTCTGGCGGGAGTGAGTCCCAGTGGCTGCAGCGATGGACGGGACGGAACGAGCGGGCCGCAGGCTGGAGGAGTCCGTCTTCCCGGCGTCTTTACGGGATCGCTGCTGGAGGACCTTAATCATGGCATCCTTCTCTATGATTTTGGCATGGAGATTTTTAATACTGTGGTAACAAAACAAAACAGTCATGATCAAAAGCCATTTGGCTAGAATAACATGAACATTTCTCTCAGGATGCCCAGGGACTTTAATTATAATTCAAGGACAGAGAGTTAAGCGCAGTGTTAAGTCTTCAGTTACAATCTCCAAATTGTAGAAGACGGATCTTTTGTAGTAGCTGAAAAGGGTGCACCTTCTCTGGCCCCTCAGGAGACTCTGGGATGTCCTGGGACCCCAAGGACACACAGTTTGAGTGACCATGGCCACCCAGCAGGGACCTCCTGGACTGAAGTGTGTCTGGGACCCTGGCAGTGGGAGGCGTGCAGAAGCAGTAGGAAAGCACACAAACTCGAGGCTCACACAGGGTGGGCTGCTCAGGAGAGTCAATTTCCCTATTTTCTGAGGAAAAAAAAAATAGACGGACAGGTTTTCTGTGAGAAGATGATGTTTTCCTCCCTGAAGGTCAAAGATGAGAATCAGAAAACACGTGAGTTCTTTTCACAACCCAAATAGTAACTTGCTGAGCTTACCAACGACTCAGCCACTCAGTCCTACTTTCACATCTGCAAAATGAGAAGCTCAGCTTCCCAGGGCTGGGCGGGGAGGGCTGGGGGTGGGCGGCAGGCTAGCTCCATTATGTCACCAAGCCCGCTGGACGTCTTGTTTAGTCCATGAGAAGAATGCATTAGCTATATAAGTTCTTTATTTCTGGCTGGAATATATAAATCCTGGCTCAAAATCTCTGAGGCTTTGGAATATGATGTTTCCCCTGTCCAGCTGGTAATGTCTAGGATGTTGTAGAGACAGACACCCACAAAACACATGGGCATCTAAATTCTTGTTATTAGCCCCCATCTTAAAACCTGCATCTGACGTGAAATTATTAGCCCCCAGAGACTTCAGGCTCCAGGCCCATTGTTGAGTGGACCCTTTCCCTTCTCTCTGGGGCAGGGTGTGAGGGAGAACCTAAGCTTGAAGCTGTTCAGAACAGGAAAGGGCTGACGTGTGAGTGCAAACGTCAGGCTGGCGGCCCCACTGGGGTCTTGAGGTAAGTGCCCAGAGTGGAGCCTGGTGGCCGCGCACAGCTTTCCCTTACGTGTACTCCATGTCCTGACATCTCCTGGTGGCCTGCACCACCTCCTCCTCCTCCTGCCAGATGTGGGCCTCCAGTGAGCTCTCGCCATAGCTGCCGTTCCTCGAGTGGTTGATGATCGTGGTGTCCCTGGCAACACAGGATGCGCACAGAGAATGATGTCAGTCCTCGCGGGGAGGGGTCCAAGGGTGCCACACTAAAAATCTCTCTCCACAGACTCCTTCACCCCTTGCCCTCTCCTAAATCCTGGCCAATTCTCTCCCTAAATTGCTGGAACTAAGACAGTATCTAAGGAAAACAAAATAAAACCCCCAAATCCAAATTCCCTGCCCCTTCTACTAATGACATTGAATTCTAAGCTATGTGGCGTGCTCTGAATACGGACACTACTGCACATCTACAGGTTTAACCTCCTGACAGGTGGATATTGATATTACCATAATGGTTAGTATTTCTATGCTTGTAATCGTTCATACTCACTTCTCCTTTCTCAATCAGAGTTGAAGTTTTATTTCTATTTCTCACCCATATAGCAGCTATTTCAAGTATTTTACAGTAAATGGGGACTCAGTAAATCCTTGAAACGGAGACTGGCCCTCCTGGACAGAGAGGTTCCGGCTGAAGTCCCCTTCACGTTTGCATTCGAGCTCACCGCTTTTATGAGCCCCTGCCTAGGATTCAGCTCCGTTCGGAGTGACAACCGTGCTGGGCAGCAGGGCACAAAGATGAAGAAGACACACACCCTGTCCTTGGAAAGTCCAGTCGAGGGGGTAGAGTGAGGGGAGGGACAGACAGAGGGAGACTGCATAGCAGTGTAGCCGGGAACAGATGCCTGACCGAAAACCACTGGTCCAAGGTAACTGTTCCTCCTGCCACTGGTTTTGTCAATTGAATTACTCCTAATTAATGACGACTGGTAAAAATAAGATAATTGTGCCATCTAAGTGATCCAAGTATGTCTTAGGCCGAAAGGCCCAATAATGTCTCTGATCAGTGAATCTTAAACTAGTAAGAAATCATCCACCCAAATATTTCACATCCCTTTAACTTCATATTCCAGTGTTACAATCATATTCATATTTAAAATCTTACAGCCCTTTTCTAGAACACCTTAAAAAGCAAAAAAGGGGGCCCTTCTTTTGTCTCTTTTAACAACAGGTATCCATGAACGAGCGTTTCCTTCATGCCTGGGCCTGGGTGAAGCACGCTACCCGTGGTATCTCATTTAGTTCTCTCAGGAACTTGTGCAGGAGGCATTACTATCCTCATTTCACAGATGAACAAATGGGTGACTTTGCAAGAACACCCAGTTAGTGAAGGTGGAAAGGGATTCAAATCCAGATATCTCTGACTCCAAAGTCCATGCCCGTAACCATCACTCTACGCTCCCAAGTTTCCTGTATCTTTATGAAGAAGGCCTCAGCAAAGGTACATGAATGATAAAATAAACCAACGAAGAGGGCACATGTGAGAATGTGGCTAAGTGCAAACTGACTGAAAACCAATCAGAAAGCCAAATAACACAGAAAACCAGCAAAAGGCTTTAAACATACTGACAAAATTATAAATTCACTGCATGGTACACAAAAATCATCAATATAGGAATTAGTGGCCAGAAACATTTTCAACTGATTTATTTTTGGAGAATTTACGTAGAGCTGGAGACAAATTTAAAAATTCATGTTTATACTGTCAAGGACGGCAGGTACAACTAGATGAAAATGACTTCAAAGGTAAATACACACAACTCTCAGCAAAATATTACATTGCTTTGAAATGCTCAAAAAGTTTCAAAAGCTTCTCCACCCACACAAAATAGGCCCAGCCTCTCAATCTTCTGATCAGTGGTGCCAAAATGCACCAAGATGGCAAAATCAGTTGGTATACAAATATCACACTGCCTGTAAACATGAAGTATTTAGCAGTAGCTGAAAAGTCACAAAACTAATGGCTGGAAATAGTCATTTTTACCAATTTTTATGTAGCCATTTAGATCTAGGCAATAAGAGCTTAGAATTTTGACTTTTCTCAAAAATTCTTCAGTTTCCTTTTCTCCCTTTTTGTCAACAGAAAAGCAATGCTAAACTATAGAGGTCTTCTTTGAAAAGAACATTAAGATTGGAGCTAAAAACATGACCTCCTCTGAACTGATTTTTCCCAAGACTGTGGGAAGCAGTGGTCAGTAGAGGGGAGGGTAGTTCCCCATGGAACTGTTAGATGCTCAATAGATACATGTGGAAGCAAAGAATGGGGGAAGGCAGGGATGGTGGAAAGGGTCCCCATCCATCCATCCATCGAGGACTTCAAACAGAGCAGAGGAGGAGAGCAACAGGGCTGGGTAAATCCCAAAGGATTATTCTCTGAGGGCAAGAGGTGTTTCCCCTGCTCGAAGGATGACGGCCAAGGCTGGGCCTAGCGCAGTGTGAGTGGCGCTGACCATCTGTGGCTCTGGCTGGTTCTACTCACGACATCCCCCCACCCCCATCCTGTGCCCACCCAGGAGTCTCATGCCTCAGACCAGTTCATTCCCCTACTTCTTTTACATTCCAGTCCCATTCGTCCTAGGACCCCAAGCATGCATTAATCTGATAAATCAAAACAGTTGAGACAACAATGACCCGTAAAAGCCCTGGGTCATGCTTCCAAGGTAACGCACTTACATTGTTATTGGGGCTCTAGTGTCCTCAGCCAGGGGAATACGCTCTGGTTTCCTGCTCATAACCAGTCAAGAATTATAATTTCCATTTCAGAAGCTAGGTAATTGCTGAATAAAGTGACACTCAGAAAGGCTGGTGCAGTCACACACCTATAGTCCGCAGCAGAGGGACAATTCAATGCTCAATATATTGAATAACTTAGGGGTGAAAAGCAGGGCTGGTAGAACGCACAGCCACGCAAGTCAGGCGAGGTCCAGCAGTCAAGGGAAACTACCTGCTCATTCAGACAAAGGTAGAGCTTAACAGGATTATTTTGTGAATTATCGAGCATTTCGAGCTAATTTTTAAAGAAAAAATAAGGCTGTGTGCCTGCAACAAAGGAAATAAAGCAACAGAGGTAATAACTGACAGCAGCAGAAAACTACTGCAAACCAAGTGAAATCAGGCTTTAAGTCAGACAAATTTCAACACTTACTACCAGTGTGCTCTGGAATAAACTACTGCATCTTTCTAAGCCTCATTTCTTCACCTACAAAATGAGGATAATAATAGTTCCCACTCTCAAGGCTGTTATGAGGATTGCATATTCTTGTCTGGTCCATGAAACATACCCACTGTTTAAAAGAGTATAAGGTATACTTTCCCAGCATCATTCTTAAAGACCACATAGTACTCCGCTGTGTGGATGGAGTTTAAATTATTGAATGAATCCCTCTTGTTGGGCTCTAGGCTATTTTAAATGTATTGATGTTTACAACCACACTGGGATAAAAACTTATATAACTTCAGGCACTTATATAATATAATGATTTCCTTAAGATAAATGTCGAGAACTAGAATTTTGGAACCAAAGGAGAGGTACATATTGCCAAAATCATCCTCAGAAACATTATACCACCTTGGTCTCCAACTAGCATTACAGCCACTTTATAATTATTTTTAACTGCTCTCCCTCCCTGGGATGCATCCCTGAACCCCTCTGGACACTGTGTTTTTCCAGCTGTGCTTTTCCGAGCAGCACAGTTCCATGGGACTCACCTCTCGGCCGCTGCAGTGGCTGCAGCGTTCATGGCGAAGTGCCGGATGGCGCTCTCCTCTACGTACTTCTGCTCCCACTTGGTCATGTCAGCCTCCAGCGCCAGGATCCGCTCTTCCTTCTCCCTTACGAGTTCCATGAGGGCCGGGGCATTGTATTCCGGCAGGCTGGCTGGCTGGCCGTTTCCGTGTTTCTGGAGATGCGAAAGAAGTAACATCTTGATGCTGAATCGGGGCTATAAAGTAGACCCTGGGTGGGCAGAGTTACCCACGTGGAGCACGTACGGTTCACCCAGATCCTGCAGCACAGTCACACCCTTGCTCCCTCTCCAGCACTGATGACCCGAATGGGGGTGGATTCTGACACCATCAACCTCTATCCCCACTTCCTCTATCTCATTTAATTCTCCGCGGGCTGTATAAAACAGAGAGTATTATCCCAATTATACAGATGGAAAAACTAAGCTGCTGAGAGATGGAATGAACTATTCCTTGTCTCTAAGCTGATCAGTAGCAGGGTCAGGGTTCAAACCCGAGTCTGTCTGCCTATATCCAGCTTTGCATGACAGGAAGTGGCTTGTCCAATGTCTTGCAGTTAATTTATACCAAGAGCCAGAACGAAGTTTGGCCTCCTGGTCTAGGGCACTTTCTCCAGAGTTCAAGGAAGTGATTCAGCTGTTTGCTTCCCCTGAGGCTGGGAGATAGAATGTGAAGGCACCAGACGTGGGAGTGAGATGACTTAAGGGCAAGCTTGCCCAGCCTCTCATCTGGGAAACAGAAATTAAGACCTGCCCCAGATGGAAGCCCAGCAATCAGATAGGATAATAAACATGAAAGCACTTAATACACTTTAAAGGGCTAACCACAGTACAGTGCTACCAGAAAAACCTCTACGGCAAGTCAAGCTCATTTTCCAGCCCTTTCTCTCCATCTGTGTCCATAAGAGAGAAGTGTTATTCAGATAACACAACACAAAGCGGCTGTGTTATCTGAATAGCTCATGAGCTGAGGATATTCACTTTTCAGATTTTTTCCCTTCTAACTCAGGGATACTATTTCCTCTACACAGACGACTTAGAGGACGAGGAGGTTTGACTTCTGGCCAGTGCTGGAGATGGGTCATCTCGGGAACTCAGGGTTAGGAGACCAGTTGGGCCTGAGCTACTCAAGGGGAGAACGATTTCATCCCAGCTCTTCTCTGTCCTGGGACATGCATTCCCCTCCTGTTTCCCAGTGATCACAAACTTTAAATACAGAGTTGTTTGCAAGGTGAGAGGTACCTTTCACCCTGAACCACATAAATTACCCAGAGCAACAGCTGGGCATTTGAGCTGCACTGCTGGAACCTAATGCCACCAGACAGAAGAGAGCAAACGGGCCTACAGGCTTTTTGTAAACCATGTGCTTCTATTTGATTCTTGAAAGCTATAAATACAAATTATTCTATGATCCAGTGGTAGCTCGCCAGTGGCCGGCATTTAAGCCAGAATAGAGTGGAAAGCATGTACCTTTCCTCATCAGCCTACATAGGAAGCCACTGACCCCATCAAGCCAGGCACCTGGCCTCAGGGCAGGAGGACAAACAAACCAGTCCACTGAGAGGAGAAACTACCCTGTTTTTAGAAACTTTCCAAGAAAAAGATCCCACAGCCTCACTTAGCTGCCATCTATGTCTGTCAGTTTCTATCCAAATCCCTTGTGTTGACATCTCGGCTGGTGACCTGCTCAGGTCCTCAAGAGCTGTTTAAATAAACGCAAGAATTTAGACACTCAAGCGTTCAGAGATAGCACAGTCTAATGGGTACATACGTTGGCCAGAAAAACAGATTAAGGGTCAGGCAGGCCAGCTTTTGCTGCCCATTCAGCTAGTCACCAAATATTTACTAAGCATGCACTCTGTGCAGGGGATACCACAGTGAACAATACAGATAAAAACCTTTGCCCTCAGCGTGTTCACCTGGGAGAAAGGCCTTAATTTGCTACATGAACTTGGGCTGGTCTCTTAGCTGCCCTGGGCCTTGTTTTGCCCTTCAAGAACATTTCCCCCTTCTTTCTTCTACCTCCTAAGACTACTGTGGAAGTAAGATGTGAAAACTACTTTCAGCTCTTTTCCAGAAAGGAAAGATTGTGAGTTCTTAAAAATGTTAATTTCCCTTCCTCTTTTACCATTATTTCTATTTCACTTCTAATAACAGAACCTGTTCATTGAGAGCTGCTCTTTCCTGCTGGTCCTAGTGTCCCGACCTATCTTCCCTCTCCGCCCTTCTCAGTCCAGCCACACCTATCACTTTTTTTTTCAATGGGATTGGAAAAGTTGGAGTAATTTGGGCACCAAAGATGCCCTACGCCATCAAATGACTCTGAAGGTAATGATGAGAAGAACAGCAATGATAGTTATTCTTCCTTCACCAAGTGCTGTCAGGCACTGTGTAAGTACTTTGTGCAGATTTTCTTATTTGTAGTTACAAGTATATGGTAAATATAATTTATGTGCCCCATTTTAGAGACAAGGAAGTGAAGGCTCAGAAAGATTCCTTTTGTAGTAGGAGGAGAAGGCAGCCTAACCCCAGAGCCTATGCTCTGACTCAGTTCACGATTCTATGCCACTCTGCTCACCTCCAGCCTACCCACTCTTCTGGAAGGTTCCAGAAGGAATAACTTGCAGGAGTTACTGGAGCTCACTTGGGGGCTCTGTGTGGAGAGGGCCAGGTAGAGAGCCTCAGCTGTGTCCTGGCGTGGGTCTAGGGCAGAGCCCTTGTGTGGGGTGTTGATTCAAAAGTGCTCTAAGCTGTTCTCTCAACGGTCCCTTCAGAATGATTCTCTATGGGAAGAGGCAGGCAGTGTGGTCTCACTGCTTTGTTGAGGGGAGAGATGACAAGGGGCTTAATTTATTTTGTGTGACCTCAGTATGCCTTCTCATGGGGTCAGATAAATGCCTCGGTGACACCGGAGTGAAGGAGCAGAGTGCGAGCTGGGTTGCCCACATCCGGGGTGGACACATGTGTGAGCTCCTCAGAGTAAATAGGAGGAAGCAGATCAGAGAGGCAGAGTTTCTCGGGTGACCCCACGCTCCAGAGTGGACGCTGGTCATCCCTGCTGGGGGCCAGCAGAGCTGTGATCGCCACACTTGTCCACAGACTCCAGGCAGGAGTTGGACCAAACTATAGTATCAGCCACGTGGAACTATTAAGGTATTTTGGTGGACTTCTTTGTAACAACATTTTTGTCTTTTCTGGTTATAGAATAATGTATGCTCATTGGTAAAATGAGAAAATGAAGTATTAAAGGAAAAAATAAAAAATAATACTCATCTTTTTAATGAGTAGGCAAAAGCAGGGAAAAGTAGGGAAATCCCCAAGTGCCTTTCATAACAGAGGAGATAGATTAACACTCCTGTTAAAAAAACAATTGTAATATTATTTTAAAGAGATGCTGGGCAGCAAAGTTCTGTTTCAAGATTGTCTCCCCCTCTCTGGTCTCATGTCAGCCGTACACAGCTGGGGATCTGCTATCAGCTCCCGAAGACAAGTCCAAAATGCAAGCCACGTCATTCCCCAGGAGAGCCCTGATTCTGAAACTTCTGTCCTCCACAGGCAGCCGAAAACTGACAGCATCCTTTACAAACAGTGGGGAAGTTGTGTTTGCTGCTCTGAGGAAAAAAAACGGGGCCTGAGTGTGTGTGGGTCTGAGTGTGCATACGGGAATGGTCCTCTGTGGCAATAGAGAAATTTTTCAAATAATGCTTCCTTCACATTTCTTCTTGATACACAACAAGGATAATGGAGCTGAGTCTGGTTTCTTTCATCCCCCATTTTTTTTTTTTAAAGAAAAAGACATCTTGCAAAACTAAACGTTGATGATAATGTACAGGAAGACATTCTTATACATTTTGGATAAATTGGTATATTTACTTTGCAGAGTGATCTGGCAATATCTAGTGATGTTTAGCATATGTATTTGTTATGCAGAAATCCCATTTTCAAGTATATCCTCTTGGGAAACTCTTACATTTTTTTGCAAGGAGACGTAAAAAGGCAGCTCATTAGAGTACTGCCTATAACAGCAATACCACTGGCACAAATCCCAAAAGCAATCAATGGGAGAGATATAGTTTAGAATACATATAGTAGCTGAAGTGAATGAAGAGTGTTTTCATAGCACTCAAAATAGAAGATCCAGGGATAAGTAATTTAACTGTAGGGTGTGGGTGGCACATTAACTGGAAAAGAACATTCTTTTTTGCTCTAAATACTGAGATGTGCCCATTCTGTCAGCCAAAGACTCATAAATACCCACCAGGTGCCAGCACAGTACCAGACACCAGAGAGCCTGCCCTCCAGTTGGAGAACTTACGATCTCAATAACTGAGCAACAGAAAATGGCTGAAGGGTGGCCCTGAAATGCCAGGGAATGCGGCACAGGTTAGAAGGATCAGAAGTCCAGAGACAGACTCACTTTTCCCTGTGAGCTATCAACTAAGCCAAGTTGGTAGGGGCCTGGGTGGGCTCCTTGATTTTCCGGGCAATCTCGCTAACACCTCCATCTCCAGCCAAGTACACACGCCCAGAGGGAACTGTGTGCGCTGCCATGAGAAAGGGCTGAGCTGGCCAAAGCATATGCTTTCAAGTGTTTTCAAGTGTTTCAACCATAACCACTATGCCCTATCCACCAGATAATTCCATGGAGTCCTGTCTCGCATTTCCCTGGTTCCAAACTTAGGGCACACTCTTTACCAGCTGCATAGGGGGCTTTGCCCACCACGCTGGCTGATGACACACCAGGAGCCCTTGACCCGCTTGTAACGGAGCCCGGCCCAGCTATAGGACTTCTCCTCTTGCCAAGGCCCACGAGGACCCTGGGCTGGGGTGTTTTACTCTGAGTTTATTTGTAGCTGAATTACATGAACAGCTGTTACCAGGAGAAACAGGGAGAGGCAGAGGAACAAGGAGCTTACGGCCAATATTATTTTCTAGGGATAGTCCTGAGTCCTTCCTGTCCTTTACCTCTGAAAACTCACTGATGATCAGGTCCTCCCAATTTCACCCCCATTCTAGGTCCCCCGGGGACTCCCACTGTCACTACACCCTAGATGACACTAACAGCCTTCAGGCAGGCCTCCCTGACTTCAACATCTGTTCCTCCAGCCCCTCCTCTGACACCGCCAGAGGGCTCCTCCCCTGATCCTACAGGAAAAAAAAAAAAATCCAGTCTCTCAACCTGACCAAAAGCCCTCCACGAACTGGCCGTTGCCTCCAGCTGGTATGCTCCCCCAGCTGGCTGCCCCCAGCTGTCCTGGACCCACCATGTGCCTCTCATCTCTCTCCTCCACGCATACTCCTCCTCTACCTCCGACGCTTCCCCCAGAATGGCCAACAAACTCATCCTTCCAAGTCCAACTCAAATGTCCTCCGCTGTGAAGTCGTCTGCACTCGCATTCCCCCATACCCAGCCCCCAGGGGTCACCGCTTTCTCCCTGTCAAGACGTTTGTCTCTCCAGTGAGTGGGCTGGCTGGCTCCTCCACTGGCCGCTGTGCTGGACCACGGAGGACAGCAAGCTCTCGTTTACCCCTGAATCCTCAGCTCAGAGCGCAGAGCCTGGCAGGCAGCAGGTGCTCGGCTCCACGGCGTTCACAGAACGCATGCGCCAGACTCCGAGGGCCCCGCCCCGCCCCGCCCCTCACCTGCTGGGTCCTCAGCGCGTCCAGCTCCCTCTCCAGCCAGGTGCGCAGTCTCCGCTCCATCTGTTCCCGCTTCTCGCACGCGGACTGCAGCTGGGTCAGGGCCTGCTGCAGCTTCTCAACCTTCTCCACGTATGCCTGCTTCTCTCGGAGCTGAGCGGAGGAGGAGAGTAAAAAGGAACACGTAATTTAGACAGTGATCCTCAAAGCTGGGGTGGAGATGGGGGGTGTGTGTGTCAGAGTACCTCGAGACGCTATTTAAACTACAAGTGCACGTACCTTCGCCACTCCTATCCCTCAGGTGTGCTGGGACAGAAAAGATTTACACGAAGGCCACCAGTTACACCTAAAACAGCTGGGATGCTAGGAACTGAAGACCCTAACAGGACACCTGCTTTCAGTCATTTATACAGCTCTGAGCTCAATCCACGGTTATTGCTTAGCCATTATAGCATCAGCAGGCATTGGAAATGAGGTTAATAAAGATTTTTTAAATGTTATAAGGAAATGCTTATTCTATAATGTTAACTGAAAAATCCAGAATCAAAAATTATATACAACATTATCACAACTATGCCTGCCTATCTATCTATCTGTCTATCTATTATCTATGTATGAAAAAGGACTGAAAGGAAATAAAAGCATCAACTGTGTTTGTCTGTATGGCAGAATAATAATTTCTCATCTTCTTTACTCTCTTCTGTATTTTTCAAATTTTCTATAACTACCAATTACTATTAGAAAAATTGTGTCTGTATGTATTTATGCATGTGTACCCATTTGTGTATGTGTGAATGAGTATGACAATATCTGATTATAGATACTTGTGGAGTAATTTTCTCCTAAAGAAGTCAGAGCCCTTTATGGATGACAGCCCTGGAGAGACAGGAAAGGCCTAATGAACACGCAAACCACACAATCACTGAGGAGAGGCAAATTAAGGTAAAAATTGATTTATGTAAATGTCACATCAGGTATGGATTTAGACTCACTGATCAACCACTTCAAATTCTGACCCTCAGACTTTGTTTTCTTCCAATTAGGAGTTTGGCCCATGTTCATAAATCCCAGGCACATTTCTAACTTTCTGGGGATTGACTGGTGCCAAAAATCAGACTGAGGCTTTTCCTTGATCTGGTCCTGGGTGAGAAGACACCAGATGCTATTTCCTGTCACTCTGCACCTGGACATGCAGATGCCTTGCAGGTGATTCAGATCCTGAGTTCAACCCATGATTGCACTGGCAAGTTGGAACATGCTAGCGATTTAAGTGCTCGCTGCAAAGGGTGGTTTCTGACTTAGCAGGCAACCCTGCCAGGAGCAATGCCTGTGCCCTAGCCAAAACCACTGCGATAAAAAACGAGGTGCTTCTGACCTTTTGCCGGGGGTCACGGACAGAAACGTATAGCCTTTTCTATACCTGCTCTTGGGATTAGTTTTCATCTGACTCTTTCATTCACTGTGCCTTTGATTGTTTGAGGTCCTACTAACTGCAGGTTCCTATGCTAGAAAAGCCTCATCTGATAAACTATTTTGTGAGTACCATTCATACACCACTTACCATGTCATAGACTGTATACCATTCTCTGAGTGTGTAGCTCCTAGAATATAAGTGCCACGAGATTTGTCTGCTTGGGGCAGAGTGCACAATATGTCCCTAAGGCCTGGAACAGTACCTGGCATCCAGTTGGTACTCAATAAGTATTTGTTAAATGAATGAGGTTAATATTATCACTAACCAACTGCAAGCTTCTTGGAGGCATCAATCTCTCTCATTCACCCTTGGATCAGCCTTAAGTCTAGCAAGGAGTATATAATGATGACGATGACTAACGGTAACAGTAATTAATCAGCCAACATTTTGGAGGCACTACCATGCCAAGCTTTGTGCTTTATATGCAGTATCTCGTTTAATCTGCCCAATAACAACAGAAGGTAAACTCTTTTATTACCTCCATTTAACAAGTGAGAAAACTGAGGACTGAATAGGTTGGTGACTCACTCAAGGTCACACAGCTGATACACCACCCATCTGACTCACGTGGTCTGCCTCTAGAGTCCAAGCCCTTAACCATCATGGGAAGTTATGGTAAGCGCTCAGTGTGAGCCATCTAAACTGAGTTAAGATCCTTCAAAAGAAACTTTAATAAGAACAAGGAGGGACACTGGAAGCCAGACACATGAGACATTTTGGAGAAGTTACATACAATCAATCAAACAGATCCTATATAGATATAATGACGAGAAAAGACCCATAATGCTGATTATAAAGAACCTGTCTTCAAGGAGTTCACAACTTTTGCTTTAACAGAAATATTAAAATTAAAATATTTCAAAATTATCACTTTCCTTTGCTCCATACATGGAGATGGAGCCTTGATAAGTGCCCTCAGAATGAGTTCTGGCCTCCCTTCCTCAAAGCAGACCTCCTGTCCTTCAGGGGTTAAGGTCACTTTCTGTGGCAGATGTTTTCCTATTTAATGAGTTGCTTGCTGGTGACAAGGAAGAGATTCTGGGGCTGTTGCCTGGGATCCTCATGCTAGTATTAAAACTGTACATAGGACTTGTGGGGTTTAATGGGACAGGTTGAACGGACAAGACCCTACTGACTTAACAATCTTCCCCTTTAGCTGCATTAGCCTTGAAGCTGAAGTTTGCTGAGACACCCAAGCCCCCTGGCGCCAGGAGATGTTTCCTGAAGGAACAGCTTTTTATTGTCGACAACAACAGCAACAGCAGTTGGATTAATAACAGTGCTGTTTCCTGCGTGCCAAGCACCAACTCGGTCCTGGTGCAGAATATCTCGGTCATGCCGCTCTGTGACTTTGAGTTTCTACTCTCCACGGTGGGTCTGCTCAGCTCAGCCTCACCACACGCAGCGGATGCAACAGGCTCCCCTGTGCTGCTGTGTCTACAGCCCAGATCCCCTAGCCGGCACCTCAGCAGTGGTCATTCTACTTCCCCAGTCAGGCTTAAAGGCAAAGTCTACTTCTTGAAACTTCATCTAAAGGCTGGATTTCATCAGAAACCGCTAAACCCATCACGCTTGAGCGGCATCAACGTTTCCTGGATTGGGGGGTCATTACCCGGCCAAGCCAACTTCTGAAAATTGGAGACAGGTTTGCTGAACACCACCCCAATCCCACCCCATCAGAAGACTTGGCCTTTTTTACGCAGTCGAGAGCCCAGAGACACAGCACTTGAACTGTTAATTGAGTCTCTTTTCTCCACAGGCACCAGTGGTTCCCAGTCCTTCCATTTATTTTCAGCCTTGGACACCTGCCAGCCAGTGGGCAGCAGCCTGGGTTTATGGCTGAGACTGAACTCTTTGCTGATGGTTATTCACGTCTGCCTCTCATCCTCTGCCCGGCTCTGGGGTGGATAAATTCTGTTTTTATTCATTTTTATTTGGGAGGTCACCTACATCGCTCGCCTGACTCAACTCCCTTGGAGTTGGCTGTGGTTAAAGTTGCTGGGTTAGGAAACGGAAACGGAGGCCCTCGGCGCTCTGCGCACCGCACCCCACCCCACGCCCCACCCCGCGGGCTCACCTCCTCTTCCAGCTTGATGACCCTGGCCTGGGCGTTGCTCAGAGCCTGGTCCAGGATCTCGATGTGTCTCCGGTGGTCCTCACTCGCGGTCCGCACTGCCGCTAACTCCATTTCTAACTTCTCCTTTTCCTTCAAGAATTCTTTGTCTAGAAGGGAGATGGGAACAAAACGACCTCTATCAGAAAGCACTCACTCTCTGGGCTCATTGCCAGTCTACATCTGGCAAGGATTAAAAGTAAAAAAAGCATACAAAAAGTAGAGGGTTGAATTACTGCCTTTGCTCCCTATTCACAGTGGTGGTGTGTAAAGCAAGGATTTTCTCAAAAACCACTGTCAACTATAGGTATAGTCCAGGTCACAGTTCCAGAGATGAACGGCACAAAAAGAACCAGTGACCCTGTGTTCTCAGGGGCTCACTTCTGTACAACATTTACTTTAAGGCTTCAAATTAACCTTGGACCTATGATTTCCTTTCAGGCTCACAAGCTCTCCAGCTTCTACCTTCCAAACCAGTGATGGAAAGGCAGGCAATACTAACGATAATACTAACGCTCTCATTCATAGAAACATAAACCAAGGTCCAGAAGGTTAAGCTTTCGCTCTGAGGCCACCAGTAGAGGGGAGCTTCAACCCAGGCCTCCAGTCTCTGGCTGGGTCCTCTTCCATATGACCTGGCCTCACCTCTTCTCTTAGCTCTGCTCAAGAGAGGAAAGACAAAGTGCTCTGGATGTGGGGAAACAGCTTTCCTCTCACTCAGTGACACTGTAGCTGCCGGTGATCACTGCTGCTCTGCACAGGGAGAGGAGAGGTTGCCTCGCAGTGGCTTCCACACAGCTCTCCTATAGACTCATCCACCAGTTTCCTTAAGCAGGCAGGGCCCCCGCTGTCACGAGATAAGTATTATTTACTGAAAACATTTCTCCTGTTACAAAAGCAATGCAGGCATGCCTCAGAGATGTTGCGGGTTCCATTCCAGACCACCGTAGTAAAGCAAGTCACGTGATTTTTTTTTGGTTTCCCAGTGTATATTAAAGTTATGTTTACACTATACCGTAGTCTATTAAATGTGCAATAATAGCATTATGTCTAAAAAACAATGTAGGTACCTTAATTAAAAAATACTTTATTGCTAAAAAAAATGCCAAAACAATGAAAACAGTAACATCAAAGATCACTGATCACATATCACCATGACAAGTATAATAATAATGAAAAAGTCTGAGATACTGTGAGAATTACCAAAACATAACATAGACACGTGGAGTAGATGCAGTTGGAAAAATGGCACCAAGAGACTTGCTCAAAGCACGGTAGCCACAGACCTTTAATTTGCAAAAAATGCAATAAAACAAAGCGCAATAAAATAAGGTATGCCTGTATATTTTATTTTTAAAGTAATTTAGAATATTTAGATATGCTGATTATAATATAGAAAAACTTGAATGGACTTACTGTGTAAGATTAAGGGATTGGCCCACTACTGGGCATATACCCTGAGAAAACCATAATTCAAAAAGAGTCATGTACCAAAATGTTCATTGCAGCTCTATTTACAATAGCCAGGACATGGAAGCAACCTAAGTGTCCATCATCGGATGAATGGATAAAGAAGATGTGGCACATATATACAATGGAATATTACTCAGCCATAAAAAGAAATGAAATGGAGGTATTTGTAATGAGGTGGATGGAGTTAGAGTCTGTCATACAGAGTGAAGTAAGTCAGAAAGAGAAAAACAAATACAGTATGCTAACACATATATATGGAATCTAAGGGAAAAAAAAAAAGGTCATGAAGAACCTAGTGGCAAGATGGGAATAAAGACACAGACCTACTAAAGAATGGACTTGAGGATATGGGGAGGGGGAGGGGTGAGATGTGACAGGGTGAGAGAGTGTCATGGACATATATACACTACCAAATGTAAAATAGATAGCTAGTGGGAAGCAGCCGCATAGCACAGGGAGATCAGCTCAGCGCTTTGTGACCACCTGGGGGGGTGGGATGGGGAGGGTGGGAGGGAGGGAGATGCAGGAGGGAGGAGATATGGGAACGTGTGTATATGTGTAGCTGATTCACTTTGTTATAAAGCAGAAACTGACACACCATTGTGAAGCAATTATACTTCAATAAAGATGTTAAAAAAAAAAAAAAAAAAGATTAAGGGATTGGTTAAATAAACTACAGTAAACCCTACAATAGAATAGGATGCACCCAGTAAAGCTAAGTAAGAGAATATTAGTGATGAGGAAAAAAATCGTCATTGTTAAAAAAAGGTGGTTACAAAACCCTATGCACACTCTTCCAAATTTGTAGAAAACAGGGTGTATAATTATAAGGGTAAGAGCAACAACAACAGTTAGAAATTGATTTCTCTGTGCCCACACCACTCAGATGCCTCGTACTGGTTATCTAGTCCTCCTAGCAAACCAAACTGAAACACCAAGAACCAAAGTCTGCAAGCTATGCAAGCACGTGACAGTGGTTTCACTCATTCATGATTTCCTTGTATAGCCATTCATTCATTTAGCAAAGAGTTATCAAACATTAAGGACCAGCCTTATGGGCACTGAAGCAATAGAAAGAACGCTGTCTGTAAGGAGCGGGAAAAATGTGGTTTTGAATACAGGGCAAAGACACTTTAAGGCTGCCAATACTCAATAAACAACTCGCAATTTTAAAGCCGGAAGGGATCATAGGAAACATCACCATCCAGTTCCGCCCCCTTTGTTTTACGGGTGAGGAAAGGAAAGCCCAGGAGCAAAGGCACTCATCCAAGGTACCCCGCCAGCTGGGGCAGAGCCAGGGCCAGATTCCGGGTCTCCTGGTGGCCACTACAACGTCCTTCCCGCTTGACTGCACTGCCCTTGCTTTGTGAGCTTATGTCGACGGGAACAGGGTGCAACGGAACAGCTTCGGAACGAACAGAATGAAGGAGCAGACTTGTAAAGCGAGCCTTGGCTGTGATGCCTAGAAATAACGGCGCCTCTCGGAAACAAAACGAGGCCACCAAGATTCTGACCCAGAAGAGAGCATTACTTTTGGGCTCTTATACCCCATTGCAATGACCAACTGCCCTCCCCCCTTCTCCCTTTCAGTGGCATGAAATGCTGCCTCCGAAACTTCCTTCCCAGTGCATGGAGAGCAGGCATGCAAGAGGCCTAAACAAATGGGCCAGGAGCAGCCCACTGGCTCTGGGCCCCACCATCCTCTGCCCAGGGCGGACCAGAGCATTTCATGCTTTCTGTGCAAAATTACTGACATTTGAGCACTAGCTCCCTGGGTTTGGACAACATCTGAACAGGCATGGTGCCCACTGCCCTTGTCCAGGCTCTGGAGGGCACCCGGGAGTTAGTTACTCAGTGGGCAGGCCTGGCAATGAACCACCGATTTCAGAGCTTCTACCTGCTTGTCAACCTAAGCTTAACAGTTCTTGTCTTTGTTGAGGGCAGTCAAGGACACACCAATTTTGGCCAGAGGCAAAGTCTAGAGGCCAAAACCAGAGCTTCTTGCAGTTTTCAAATTGGTGGTCATAATTATTGCTGTGTCACAATGACAAACATTTGGATTTCTGAATTAACGAATACCCCTCCCCTCCAACACACATGCGTGGGCACACACACACACGCACACACACACACACACACACACATCCAACAGTTGCTATTCCCTTGATAGGCAGTATCATATTGTGGATAGAGAATGGACTTTAGCATCAGAAAGAACTGGGTTCAAATCCTAGGTTCACCACTTTCCAGCTCTGAGGCTTTGAGTACGGTATAACCTCTTTGAGTCTCAGCTTCCTCATCTATCAAACGGGAAAGATAACATTTAGATCATGGTGTTGTTGTGATGACTCTGTTGACGGAGATGATGCATATAAAGTATAAAAGGACCTAAATATCTAAGACTTTACCTGTTTAGGTCATTATTGATTTCTTGAGCCTAGAACATTGTCTGACTCAATATTGTTGAATGAATGAAGGAATGAATGAATGAATCTCTACTGTGTGCCAAGTTCACTGCCGATGGTATAATAAATGGCAGCTCTTGTTAGCGTTTAGCATTTGGCATCCTTGGGACCTCCTGACAGCCTTTGTTATGCAGCAGTCCACTCTACCTCTGAAGCCACCACTCGTCAGATGGCTGGTACTGACCTTGAACGTCTCTGGTTCCCTTCTCTGCCCAGGCTCCCTGAACCTCACAGTGTGCACATCAGGACAAAGATGTGGGCATCGGACGAAGACTCCATCCATTAGCTCTGGAATGCTTTATCAGGTCTCTGGAATTCATGGGTCCAAACATCTTTGTCCTGAGTTTGGTGACTTCAGACTTCAGGCTGAAGTAATATCAGTTAGTATCACTCACACTGGCTCAGAACTCCTTGTCCATTGACAGGAAGTAGTGTTCTCGATGGCAAAGTTTTAAAAACCGATGTTCATGACAGTTGTGATAATAACAAAACCCGCTCATGTTTGTTGAATGGGTACTGTGTTCCAGGAATGGTGACTTATACTATTCCCTTTAATTACTCCATTTATATTATTTCCTTTAAGTTTACTCTATGAGGTAGGCGCTATTATTATTTCCATCTTCCAGTGGAGGAACATGACATTAAGAAAGGATAAGTAACGTGTCCACAGAAGTGACGCTCGTCAGTGGGAGAGCGAGAACCGGCATCGGCCTCTCTCTAATGCATGTTCACAGGCACGGCGCTATAGTGCCTCTGCTGTGCAAGCGTGCAAGAATGAAGACCCACAGAATAACAGAAGCAGGAGGCGTGGGAGAGCGCCATTGTAACACAGCTCATTGTGGCACAAATTTAAGTATGTCACAAATCATATCCTGTATCTCAAAATACAGCAATTAATCCTCACGTGCGTCCCTTTGCAAATATTAATTAATTAAGCATTTGCTACATGGAGGCATTACAGAGAACTAGATAAAAGCATGGATCTAGAATCAAGCTTCCCAGGTTCATATCCAGCTCGACCACTCATGGTTTTGTGACATGAAGTAAACGAACGTCTTTGTGCTTCAGTTTTCTTGCCTTTAAGGTGAGGATCACAACAGTACCCACTTCAAAGTGCATATAGTTAAGTACCCAGTAAATGTCAACTGTGATAATGCCAAGGTTATTGTTGTTGTCGAAAAACTGTGATAAATTCTTGGGCTACATGGGGCGGAGGACAGAGCATTCTGCTCTCAGCCAGGTGGGAAGAGAGGCAGGGACACAGGCAGAGGCAATGTGACCGGCTGCTCTAACAGATGCTTGCGCAGGGACTGCAACAACACAGGAAGGACCCCTACCTCAGGCCAGGGTGTGAGGAGGAGGTGGTGTCCGGGCAGTGAGCCTATGTGGTGGGGGTCACTGTGCCCCTTAACTCCCTGGAGACACGGGAACTGGGTGTGTCAGAACCACTGGAAAAAGTTATCTCTTGGGAGATGCCAAGGGTGAGTCCCATGAGTGAAACCACCTCACAGGAAAAGTCCTTTCAGTCTGTTTATTAGCTAAGCCCCCTTGGGATGGATCTCAACAAAGATCAGCCTCACACTGAACTTTTGGCTGTGTTCCAATGTATATACTGAGAATTCCTAGAACAGGCAAGTTGACACAAGGGAACTCTTGCCCAGAATGGTCTGTTTACTCAGTGGATATGAATTACCCTCAACTGTGTGGAGCAGGGCGTTGTTTAGCCTGATGGCTCTGGTCCCATTTACACAGAGGATGTCTGCTCGCACACAGTTTATTCTGGAAACCACAGCGATGGCATGCGCTTTGTAGCCAGGCCGACCTGGTGTGATTCTGGCACCTTCAACATACTGGTTCACCTTGGACACGTGACTTCCCCTCTCCAAACTCCATCTCCTCAGATGGAACTAAGAAGACCTATTTTGCAGGACTGTTACGAGGATTAAAATGATGACCTGTAAAACACCTACTATGGGGCTTGGCACATAACAGATACTTAATAAACAGCAAGAGCTAAGACACATGACACCCAGGCACTGTGCCTTCAGTTTTACAACAGAACCTCATTTCCTGAATCCTTATATCAACTCTACTTGACAACTGAAAAATCTGAAGCAAGATGAGCTATGATACTTGCAACAGGTCAAATGGTAGTTGCTTTTGTGCCTCTACCCCTAGGTTAGTCTCTTTGCTTGAAAAAGAGCAGAAGTGGATGGAAGTGAGAACAGGGCCCAGAATTCAAAGATGTTCCCCTTCCATCTTACCCTCCTTTGCCAGCTCTGCGTAACGTTCGAAGTGGACAGTCTGGTGAAAGAGTTTCTGCAATTACTATCTGAGCACTAAGCTTGACTGCTAGCTGAACCATTGGGTGGTGGACCCTAGTAACCTCTGTTGAGAAACAGGTGGAACATGGGCGTGGGATCTGGCAGTGGAGGTGTCAGGGCACCGTGCGCTGCGCTGCTGGTTTTTAATGCAGTGCTCCAACTTATGGCTGGAGCTCGTGGCGGGGTGCAAAGCTGTAACCTGGCCCTTCTCAAGGAGGAATTGATTTTCTAGGCCTTTCCTGATAGAATGGGTTTTTGATGAGTTTTTCCCTAAGCCCAATACAGCTGGAGGGACAGAGGAGTCTGGTTGCCACCAGCTTGACCAAGGAGTGACTAATTCACTAGAATGCTTGGAAGGCAAAAGAGAGGTGTTTCTCCAAATAGCATGATATCACCTATAGGTGGAATGTAAAAAAAAATGATACAAATGAACTTATTTACAAAACAGAAATAGACTCACAGACATAGAAAACAAACTTATGGTTACCAAAGGGGATGGTAAGGAGGAGATAAATTAGGAGTTTGGGATTAACAGATACACACGACTATATATAGATAACCAACAAGGACCTACTGTACAGCACAGGGAACTATACTCAATATCTTGTAATAACCTATAATAAGAAAGAATCTGAAAAGGACTATATATGTATACGTACATACACATATATATACATACATACACATATACATATATATATAAAACAGAACCACCTTGCTGTACACCTGAAACTAACACAAAATTGTAAATTAACTATACTTCAATTAAAAAACAAAAAGAGGCAAGTGTGTCCTCACCTGGAGTAGACAGCTTTCACAGTGGCTGCTCAGACAGCACTCCACTTAGAAGCATGTCTACTATACTCCTCCCTTCACAGGGCTAAGTCCTGAGCAGCCCGTCTGCATCACAAGACCCTGCTCACCTTCCCCTACCCACCACCCCCCATTTGACAGGATCAAACCTGAAGGGCCCTGTGACCCGAGCAGAGTCACGGAGAGTCTCTGGTCTGGGACCGTGTGAGGGGGAGCCTGGGCGAGAGGGGGACGCAGACACGGAGAGGCAGGCGAGCTCTGAGGCTAGTGAGCACATCCCGCGCGTGCACTAGAGAAACAGAGCAAGCACACGGTGGAGAGTGAGGACTCAAGCAGATGGACGTGGAGAGATGGAGGAGAGTCCACGGTGAGAGGGAGAGCGGGAAACAGAGCCACACGGACAAACACGGAGCCCCCCAGAACCATCTGCCCCTTGATTCTCACAAACAGGCCAGCCCAGACCCCCGGCCCCTGGCCCCTGGCCCCTGCGAGGCCTGCCTACACGTCCTGCCTGGGGCCTCCTTCACACACAAAGATACTTCTTTAAAAAAAAAAAAAAAAAATTCCTCTTTTCTGGGCCTAAGCTAGCCCAGTTGGATTTTTCTTTTTGTAACCAAAAGATCACTAAGACACTCTCTGTTGTTTCTTTACACCTCTATTCCCATCTCCACCAAGAAAGGACTTGATAGTAATGCCTTAGGACAAGGCTGACCAACACTAATGGCACCGACTCTGGTAACTAGTCACTTCACCATACTGATAAAACGGACTCCCTCTTCTGAAAAGATGTCTGAATAATTACTTGCCATATTATCTCTTCCTAAAATGTGTCCTCCTGTTTCTTCTTCCTCAGGATTCTTTGGCCCTGAGTTCCATATCCCGGCACCGTATCTTATAATTCTGAGCAGCCGCTGGGAAGGAGCCTATTCCGAGGGTCAGCTATGATTTATGGGGTAACTGAAGTCAGATCCTCTTGGAAGTCCTTTCTTTTGAGGTGTGGGAGTGGAAAGACAATAGGAAGGTATTCCAACTACTTCACTATCCGCAAAGCTATTTAGGTTCATTCTGCCTCAAAGACATGCTACCCTTGGAAGCTCATTCTTATATCTGCCCTCACCCCTTCACCCCAGTTTGAGTGTCAAACTGACAAACCCAGAAAGAGATCCCCAAAATATAATCCAAACATAGCACTGTTCACATCGTGTAAGAGTGATCTGTTCACATGAGGTTTATTTGATGCAAAACAACATGAGATGACCTACCTTTAAAAGCCACACTCATTCATTCAGAAATGAAAAAGCGATAGAATACAAAGCTGACCCCATACGCCCCTGGTTTGGCTTTCTGTTATCTTTTAAAAATTTGCTGATAAAGTTTCTCAGGTAAGGAAGCTCGTTATTTCAGAAAAGGGTGTTGGGCTCTCTGCCTTCCCGGTATGCATGTGCAGGTTGCCATGGTTCCAGGCAACGGGAGACAAGGGTTGTGAGTGGGAGACTAAATAGGTCTGTTAACAAACACAGGGACACTCCAGCCAGGGCTTGTTTTAAATGGCTGAGAGTGAACTGTTTTAAAACGAATTCTGTAATAAAGAAAATTAAGAAGGGGAGTTCAACCAAACTCTGTTCTGCGGAGCCCTGGGAGAGAGAAGGATGGGGAGAGGAGAAAAGGGGTGCAGTGGGCCAAGTAGGAAGGAGGAAGCTTCTGACAAACGCACCCCTGTCTCAACCAGAAATCTGTTCGGGTTTCGTGCATTTTACATACTGGGCTTCCAGATACGCTTCCTTTTAAACAAGAGCTCTGAGTTTGAAAGCCAGTGGCTCAGACATCACAAGAGAAACACAGATTTGTGGAAATGGCTGTTGTTAACATGTAGGGAAGACATTTTTTTGGCGAAATGAATCAATACGAGAAAGGGAGGCAAAGCCTGAAGTGTGAAGGATTTATTCAATCTTTGTTGCCCCAAGCTAAAAGGAAAAGAGAAACTTTCCCTTTTACAAAGTATTATGGCAGCGAAATTACTCTAACACGCAAATTAGTTTCCCAGGCCCACCCTAAAGGCTACACACTGCACGAAGCTTTTCTGATTCCTTCAGTAAAACAGATCTCTCCTGTATGGGAGAAGCTGCACACATACACTTTGCTGGGGGAAGTAGTTCTTTCACGAGTCTTTATACCATATCCTGCTTGTACTCCAGGTACAGTGGCTGATGTCTGTCTGACTTATCCTTCCTACTGGGCTTACTTCATAATGTGTCTAAACCCCTCTGTCTTTGTAGGACTTTAGCAATCTAAGATAGCGGAAGTGTTGCGTATGTGATGAAAGAAATATGACAAGTTTAGGCAACAGTCACTGAATAAGAGGATCCTATCGATACAAGATCAAATTCTAACTGGATATTTAAAATAAAACTCAAAAATGATCCTTTTCAGATGCTTATCACTGGAAAGTAACAAAGCCTAACCACAAAATCTTCTATTAATCTAATGGAGGAAAACAACACATTTTGGTCTTAACATACTTAATTTATCTATTGCTCTTTAATATCCAGGAAGTGAGTTTAACACCCCAAAGTGCTACTTTTTGTAGCACCAAATGTAAAATATCTCAGGTATGATTTGGTAAAATATTTATTTGAATACCAGTAAAAGCTCTCTTAATATAACTTTTTCTAATCTACTCATTCTTCATATTGCATTTTTATTTTAGAAACTATACTTATACACCCAGGTATAAATCATAGGTATTTTTTTACCTGCCTAGATCTATACATATGTAGCCTGCAAACTCACTTGACTGAATATACACCCATTCATCCAGCTCAGCTTCCACATGTACTGTTCAACCTTCCACTTTATTTTTTTTTAACTTGAAGTAAAAATGTACTGCTACTTCTGTGTCACTGCAGACAGCGTAATAACAAACTAAGCAATGAATTAAAAAGGCCACATAAATACAGGATGCACAGGGCATTTGATTTTGACTATACACCTACGCGTGAATCGATTATCAACTAAACCTGATAACTTACACTTTCTATAACCTCCACAGAAGTCCTATTTTGCTTTCTCTTTTCTTAACACAAAAAAGATAAATAACATACACGTCTATTTCCAGGTATGACAAAGTAAGACCCTACCAGACAATCTGGCTGCCCCTGCAGAAAACAGCCATGAAGCCTGGATATAATGCAGAGAGCAATGACCTAACAGGAGGGAAAAGTGAGGCAGGCAGACAGATGGCGCGGGAGGCCACTCACTGCAGAGGACAGAGCTGCACCTGTGCTGGGGCTGGACTGTGGCCACTGTCACATTTCATGGCACTGTACACTTAAAATGTGTACACTTTATTGTATGTACATATAGGTATATATTATATACCTATATTGGGTTTTATTAAGGCATTATTATAATATGTATACTAAAACGATGTTTTCTAAATGGGCCCTTTGAAGGGCAGATATGGCTTAACGCCAAAACCTGGCTGAAAGATAGAAGTTGATGCTGGGGAAATTGTTATATCTGGGACAGAAGTGACTCAATCTAGGACTGACCAGGGAGAAAGAAATGCATCACCTGCAATTATATGTTCTCCCTTCCTTTAACTTCTGCGACCCCTCCCATTGTCATTTTTGTAACTTGCTTTGAGCAGATCCTTTTATTCTTCTTCTTTCTACCAAACCACAGTCTTTGTCGGCAAGAAGAATATTAGTAGCAGATGCAAGCTTATTTTTAATGGTCCAAGACCAAATTTTCTGAACTTAAAGCAAACACTTTGTCCTGTCAAAGTTCCTGGATTCCATTAAGATACAACTGTATGTTCTCCCTCCAATTCATGAACCAAAAATAATTTCAAAAACTAATTGTAAGAAACTATACCACAGGGTTACTCATTGTATTCTGCTCATTTTTTATTCTTATCATCCAGAGAACAAAGAGTTTAATTTCATAGACATTTTGAGAAAAATTTTAAGAGTCTAAACTCTATGCTGGTCTCAACAATTATTTTGTTTCTGTATCTGTAGTGGATTATCCAGCAAGGCCTTTTATTATAATTGGCTCTGGTTCAAAGACAGATGTAGAAGTCAGAAACACAGAATGTTCATTCCAGTAGTTAGAACTCATTTGAGATGACTTGAATACATTATTATTAAGTCACAGTACTGGGCTAAATAATTTGCAGTAAGACTTCTAGTACAAGAATTATTTATGTTCGCTTACTAAGGCTGGATTCTTCTCTGGGTAAAAATGTGAAATCTTTCATCACCCCCAGAGCCAACAGAGATGACCTTTGGAGAAGGGGAAGGAAAAAACAAGAAAAAGGAGGTGTTCTTGTCATGGTCTTGCATTAAGCGCCTAGGGGGCCTTGGACAAGTCATCTGATCATCCTTGGTCACAGTTTCTTCTTTAACGAAGCATGGAGGCCATGCTAAACGAGCTCTAAAATCATGGGGAGTCCAACCCTGCCACCTCTTCCCACCTCCCTGGTACACAGGAAGTAGCTCTACAGAGTCAGGATGCCCTGGGTTCAAAACCTGTCTTCTCCACTTACCTGCCTGTATGACCATGAACAAGTTGCTTAACCTTCCTTTGCCCCAGTTTCCTCATCTATTAAATACCTGTAACACCTACCTCACAGGGCTGCTTGGAGGATGAACAGAGATGGTGTACCTACAGAGGCTAGCACAGTGCTTGGCTCACAGTAAGTGCTCAGTCCGTGGTGGCAGCTGTTACTGCCGTTAGATGACCTGAACCAGGACCTGAAGGCTAGATGACAAGGGAGCACCCCTGCAGCTCCACCTGAAGATAAACTTTGAACCATTAGATCAACAGCCTCTGGAAACACTGTCACTCACAACGGCCATCAGATGGCCTTTTAATGAGCTCTGGTTCAGAGGACACGTGTATCGCTGGTAACCAGACTTGTGACCTTTCAGGTCCTTTCCAACCCTGATATATAAGATCTGCAGACATCATCTCACAGCAGGATGCTTATGGGAGGATTTATGGCCCTGCTGGGAGAGGCACCCCTGAGACCTCACTATCCAGGCAGTTACTAGCCGTGGCTAACCACAGAGCTGTCCTGCCCAGCCCTGTCTCCATCGTTAGCTAATTGTGGATCCCCACTGGGGTAACTAAGGTTTGTGACTGCATTTGTATGTGTCTCAGTTTATCTAATGTGAAATAATCACGCTCACCCGATTAGGAATTAAGTAAAAGATGACTGTGGAACTCTCCCAGGAAAGAAAATAACAGTTATATCCTGATTTATAAATTAGGACAATTTACAAAATAAGACCTAAATACTTCTGAAGTTCTTTATTTTTCTTTATTCTCCTTTTGCTGGGGTTTCTTCTTTCCCTTTCTCTTCCATGACCAGTGCCTGGAGCAGAGGTTCACAGACTATGCCCTGCAGGCCAAATCCAGGCCACTTGTCCATGGCTCGTCTATGGCGGCTTTGGGGCTACAGGGACAGAGTTGAGTAGTTATGGCCCCCAAGCAGAGAATTATTTACATTCTGGCCCTTTACGGAAAGAGTTTGCTGACCTATGGCCTAGAACACTGCGCATGCATGGTAGGTAGCCAATAACTCTTTTTGAATACGTGATAATGGTCATCATTTCATTCAACATCCAATAAATGTTTATTAAATGCTTCTAAGCACCAGGCACTGTGCCAGCTTCTGAAACACGGTGACCTGGGAATACGATGGTGAGGATGACAGTCAGGGTCCGTGCCCTCATGGTGTGGACAGTTTAGTAAGGGAAGAGAGAAGATGATCATCCAAATAGTTCCTTATTTGCAGTATGATGACTGTTTACAAAGGGAACGGGCTACTGGCAGAGTATATAAAAGGAAGACCGGATCCTATCTCAGGCAGCCTTCTCTGAATAACTGCCATTTAATTTGAGCCGAGACCTGAACGTGGATTTCTTGCCTCTGAACTGCCAGCGAAAGTGAGGGGTCCCTGATGCCACATGAAATGCAAATGGGTTTCAGTCTGTTTTTCAGTCTGTGCTTCCTCCATCCATCCGTCTAGCTACGAGTGCAAGGAACACAGATCGTAATGAAGTTCGAGACACTTGATTTTTCAATCCCCAAACAGGAATGGTAAGCAAATAAATAATTTAAAAACCAACAAGGTGAAAATCATAAGCCACGTTCACCTGTTAGACACTGGATATCAACACATGACCAAGAGACCGTTCTGCCATCAGTTCTGGTTTTTTAAGAACGGAAAATCGGTCTAAATTGAGGAACATTACTTTTCACACTTGGGGAGAAGATTTGATGGAACATAAACAGATGTCCTGCAGCCTGGGTGCGCTGCTGGTTGTCATGGAGGTTTGAAGTTTCTTGGTGCTGCCTGTCAAGGTTGATCAAGCGGCTTAAGCACTCATATGCTCTGCCTTCCAAACCCAGCAAGGCTCGGCGGGCCACCCAGGCATTCTTTGGGAACACGGCCCATTGACTCCACCCTGAAAACTGGCAGGTCCTTTCAGAGAAGGTGGAGGAAGGTTGCAAAGGAGCAGGAAGAAGTGTTGCAGAATAAATGCGTGGTATAAAGTCTTCTTTGTATTTCCTATCACCGATTAGCCCGAAGAGCTCTGCTGCCGAAATGGGGAGATTTATTCCTCTATTTCTTTAGAGGAAATGTAGGTACAGGGAGATTAAGCATCTAACTTCAGGTCACTGAACATGTCAGTGAGAGCCCAGGAACCAGAAGATACAGTAACTGATCCAACATTAGTTGCTTTAGCCCATGCCTACAAAACCTTTGCTTTTTAGAATCGCACAGTCCTACTAAATATAGACGTCATCTAAAAGATCATCCCCTTAAAAGGAGAATCATTAATTTAGGGCAAGAACATTTTCTTGGTTTAAGAGATGCACCTTGGCAGGCTTCGTGGATGATTCCTTCCCCTTTGCCCAGTAGCTGATCTGTGGTGTCTGGCATGGTCTATGGATTGGTTAGTGTGAAAGTATGGCCAGCTGCTACAAAAACTTTCATATACCATAGCCAGCTCTCATCTCCAACATAACCATAGCAGAGTAAAGAGAAGGAGTCAGGGAACCAGAAGTCAACTATATTGTAGTATAGAGCAGTCATTTTCATGAAAAAATACTACTGTTCCTCATAGTAGAAGATTTCCCTTACCTGGATATCTTCCTATTTGAAAAACCAAGGAAGGAAGGAAAGGGGGAAGGTGGAAGGCAAAAAAAAAAAAAAAAAAAATCAGGCATTTTTAAGTTGCTTCTTATTCTGAAGGTAGTTCATTAATAATTTCACCTAATAGCTTGAAATAACTGAGCAAAACCAGAGGTAGCTCCCAACATGACTGGGAGACATTGAGCTAAAAAGAACATTTTGATACTGATGCACCATGATGAGAATTTCAAGCCTGTTGTTACAGGGATTTCCCACTTTTACTCAGTCCCTCAATAAACATTTATTGAGTGCCAGGTACATAAAGATCCAAAGGGTTTTAATGAGGGTTGGGGATGGATGTTGGTAAAGAATGCCTATAGTTCTCTCACCTAGTGGAGGAGATCCATGCAAAGGAATGGTGCCCATAGAGAATGTAGGCAGAGTAGGTGCTTATAGTAGGGGTTTCCCACTGAGTCAGGAGCTGCAAGCACCAGCAGGCCCACAGAGGAGGAAGAAGCCCGGTGCATCCACGTGTGATAACATCTAACCTCTCCTTCCTACTGAAGCCTGACAGAAACCCACAACATGATGTAATAAAACCCAGTGAGGATTCAGAATAAGCTCCTTATGCTCTATGTAGGTCAACAGAATTAATGTTTATGTCATTGTAGTTTCTGCTTTGTGTTTCACACAAGCCCTTAGAGGAAATACAAAAACCAGAGGGATTTTCTTTTAGGAAATTATTTTTGTCTCTTTTATGTTCTATAAGAGACAGAAAATCAAAGTACCTAAGATAAAATTCAAGGGTAAGATGACGATTATAAGATACATTGAAAATGGCAAGTTACTATTATTTTTAATAGAGTGGTCCCACACTTTTTTTTGGTTCATTTTTAAACCCATGGGGATTATAAGGGAAATCAAATCCTATGAATTAGTCTTGACTGATTTACACCCACTACTTATTAATTTAAACAAATAAATGAATGTCCAAAAAACCTTTTTTTTTTAGACAGGGACATTTAACAAAAGCCAGAATCTGACTTACATAGACTTCAGTTTAACCGAATATGCTGAATCCATGGGGCCTAAAGAATCCTAAGGGGTTGGTGGTGGGGAGATAAGTTGATGGCCATCCTGTAACATGACTGGGTTTCATCCTGGAATAATACGAGTGTGCCAGAGCTAATCAGCTCCCACTCCACTCAAGAATATAAGAAGATCATCTGTGCCAGTCTAGTTTCCCCGCATCTAATATTTTATTTTTGGCTTTCTGACCTACTAGTGATGGAAATTCTGCAGAGTTACCAATTTTAAGAAAGAAACAGTTAAAACGTTTCACTTATTTAGAAGACAGAGCTAAGAATGATGACAGACATTCCCAGGGCACTGCGTTTAGTGGACAGTGGCCTGTGTCTGGTGTGTGTGTGTGTGTGTGTGTGTTTGTGTACACAAGCACGCACACATACATGTGACAAATAAGTGAATGGGAAAACTAGGAATCTCAGTAAGTTAAAAAAGCTAAAGGACCAAGAAGTCCCAGTTTCACTCAGTCAGATCAGAAAGGAAATTGGCTAGACGCCCTGTTTTTAAGGAGCAATTTGGCTGCAAACATATTTGGAAAAACAAATAAAACCAGAAAACACACGCACAAATTTTTGAATTCCTCCAAAGAGAAAAACACAACGCCATGAGGTGATAGGGAAAAACACTCCTCAGACTCATCAAATTCCTAAGCACTTCATTCAGCAAGATTTTTAATACAGACAAATCTCATGTCCAAGAGGAGCACGATTATCGCCCTGTTGAATGTTCATTTCAACTTGTAGAGCTAAGTGGTAATGACCAAGGCAGTCCTTCCAGGCCTTCATCAGGCTCCAACTAAAGAGCAGAATTCTGTTTCTTTAAAGAAAAACTACTCTGGGCAGCAGGGAAATTTAGAAATCATGCCAGGAAGGATGTTCCCCTTCCGTTAGCTGAGAGTTTACAGAAGTCCTCCGGACCGCTCATGCTTCAAGAGTGCCTTGGGTGTTCTTGGACCTGGACCCCGAGCTTCAACTTGAACACCGAGCAAAAAAGTCAAACATGCTATTATTTCCTTTCCTTCTAACTTTTCCACTGGCCAAGGTGGTGGTTGTCAGGGGCTTCCCACCGTAGCCTTACCTCCTGGTAGGCATGATCCAGAGAAGACACTACTATTTGCTATGCAGTCCGACTTGCCTTTCTCTTAGCCAAGCATTAGAACCTCAAAAGACTCATTTGAAAAGGAGTAAAATAGATAGCTAGTGGGAAGCAACCGCATAGCACAGGGAGATCAGCTCCGTGCTGTGTGACCACCTAGAGGGGTGGGATAGGGAGGGTGGGAGGGAAGGAGATGCAAGAGGGAAGCAATATGGGAACATATGTATGGAGATGCAAGAGGGAAGCAATATGGGAACATATGTATATGTATAACTGATTCACTTTGTTATAAAGCAGAAACTAACACACCATTGTAAAGCAATTATACTCCAATAAAGATGTTAAAAAAAAAAAAAAAGGATGGCTCCTCTCGAGTGCCCAATGTTTATAATCATGACTACTAGGCACTGAAAAGTACTCTTACAATAGAGCTTCTAAAAAACTATACGGATAACTGAACACATTAATAATTGCGAAGAGAGATAGTCATTTGTGCCTGCCATTCTGTGCCCACGTGCTAAAAGGAAAGCCTGACAGAGAGCACCACCCATCACCAGCCTCCAGGGTATGTCTGCACCTTTGTTATTACACCTGCTCACTTAGCTATGGGCATGAGATGACTCAACATGCTCAAACCTTCACTGGTTACTTAATCCCAACTCCTCCTGCTCCTCCTGCTTTTTATTGGTAAAGGATGACCATACATCTAGTGGCTCTAGTCACACTCTTTTCTCTCTCTCTCACTGTCATTATTCAATTGGCCACCAAGTCCTACTAATTTGTCACTTGTTTATCTGTCTCCTACCCTCCACTACTACTTCTGTCTTAGTTCAGGACCTCTACCTCTCTTGCCCAGATACTAAAATATCTGTTAACTAGTCTCCTTGCCTACAGCTTAGTTCTTCATGAATTTCTCTTTTTCTGTGCCTCCCTAATTAGCTTCTAAAATATAAGCCTTGCAAACAATGAAATCATAAATATACTTGAAGAAAACATAGGTGAATATGTTTATAATTTTGGATTGGAAAAAGCATTTCTAAGTATGACATAAAACCTAGAAAGCATAAATACAGTCACCTGAAAAATCTTCTGTAAGATAAAGAACACTATATTCAAAGATAAAAAAACAACTGGGGAAAATATCTGCACTATATTTGGCAGAGGACATGCTAATTTCCTTCATATACAAAGAGTTCTTCCAATTCACTAAGAAAAAAACCTATTGTAAATTTGAAATAACATCTCAAGTCCATCTCTTGGCTACACCAGGAGACGAAAAGCTAATGCAAATAATTATAAAGCTGTGAGGAAGGCACATGTCCTGAAAAGACCAGGTACTGAAAAATTGGTTAGATATCACTGTTAGCAAACCTGCTTCAAATGTCCTGCCAAGATGCAATTACATCACATGTCAATACTGAGGCACATTTCAACAGTTGAAAAATGCCCCTGGACTCTCTTGTTTACACCTCTGGAACACAGCAGCGTATGTTTGCACAGAACAAATCATTCCCTGTAAAGCTGGAAGGGCCTCTTTGCCTACATTATTGATGTTTTAGTTTTGAGCCAGAAGGTTAAAATCTTTGGGAACATTTCTGAACACACACGACACCAAAACCTATTAGTCCATTAGCAAAGCCTAGGCTGGGAGGTTACAGCAAATGCCCATCAGATGAAACTCACTGACGTTTCCATTTTGACCCAAACTAAGTGACAAAATAATAGCCCCTGACAAGAAGGCAGAGTATCAGCAAAGTGACATCACTGACATAACTGCCACAAAGATACTTACTCTACCTAAGCACACGATCACCCAAAATTAAGGTGTCAAAATCCTAAGTGCAAATAGTACAGGTGACTCATTTTTCAAATGAAAGCTCAGATGAAATGGTAAATCTACTGCACCCATGAGAAGAAATAACTTTTGTTAGGAAAGTGAATAATTCAAGACGCTGATATATATAGTTTTGTATGTGAGTCTGGAGCACGGGGCAATTCACCTAACTGCAAGACTGCAAAGGAATCTGATGCAAAAGCCCAAGACTGTATTAGTGTCCATTTGCCAAAATAGAATTTAAAAAATGAACCTGAGACTCAAACTGGAGTGCAATCATGAGTAAATCTGGGAAAAACAAAGGAGCTTAACCCCAACGAATAGTACTGGAAATTAGAAAGTTTAACCAATTGTTTCCCAGCCTTGAAAATGTAGAGCTGTGTTGAGGGACCCAGGCATCAGAATACCACCATTATACAATGGATGGCCAGAGTCTGAGCACAGGACTTTTTGTTGTTCAAACTGTCTTTAGTTTGTGAGCACTTAACTCACAATGTTGTTGAGAACTATGACAGAGAAATGAATTCAGTTTTCTAAACAGTTTCCCAAAAAAGCCAGTTGGAGTTTTACATTTCTGACTTGGACAATGAATGAATGTGCAGAAATTCGAACCTTAATCGATGGTTTCTCAAAACCCACTTGCTTCTATCATTTGTCTCTGGTGAAATTAATAGAATATTCTCCCAATAAATCTCGAGGCACAGGAAGCCATTTTATTCCTGGCTGAAATGCGCTCAATGGTTTGCAAGCGAGGATCACCTACTGAGACACGTGCTGGGAACATTTAGGTGGCTTCATGATGCCAGGGGCAGCCAGTCCAGAACTGCTCAACCTAGGCACACACAGAATGTGACAAAAGAGCAAATCTCACCACAGGCTTCCTTCCCTTTCCATGGGGAAAAAGAACTGTGCCTTAGTCCAAGTGGCGAGTGCCAGGAAGTAATCTATAATACCCATGGAGGGCATTAGGGAGAAACAGAAACTGTAGGTAAGGAGGTCAGAATAGACATTACTGAAATAATACACATCAACCTTGGCTTTGTCTCTGGCAGACCTAGGTGGGTCTCATCTTCAGCCTAACAGCTTATATGTTAAATTAACAAACAAAAAGCAAGTAGCACAGAACTTACTTAAAACTAACAGGGTTCTTTCCTCAGGCCCCCAGTTTTTAGAACTACCCAGTTGGGATAGGTAAGCATGGAGACTCACTCTGGGAAGCGTAAAGCCCCTCGGTCGCTCTGTCTTCGTGTCCGTCATACTCCCTGCTGGACAGCTGCCTGTTGGCAGTCTCCAGTCGATCTGTGCACAGAGAGGAAACAATTACAAAGAAATGCACGTGCATTTAAGTCATCCTCCAACAGGCAAATGACCTGGGTGCTGAGAGATGCCCAGGGAGGAGCCCCAAATTGAACAACTCTTGGGGGGGGGGGACAAGACGCTCCAGAACATCAAAAGGAAAAGTCCTTAGACGCCATGCTGTGCCTTTATGCAATCTAATGCCAAGGTGTGCACCAGTGGCAGGCAGCAAAGAACAGGTTCCTGCAAGGCCAGCAGAGTCCTCGAAAAGGGGTTGAGTCCCCTTGGCCTCAAACCCAGCCCTCCTCTAACTTTGACCATCAGCCCTCTATAGCTGGGAAGCAAAAAATTAAAAATAACAATTAAATAAATACCAGGAAACAAGTCAAGATGACCTAATGGATGAAGATTCTACTCAGTGAGTTCTAGGTTTGCTCATGCCATTTGGTCAATCTTCATCTATTCAATTAAATAATTCAGCCTAACAAGTCTTTATTGAGCTTACATAATACCCAAGACTAAAGGGTTTGCAGTAATAAAAAAAAAAAAGGTAGGTTCCAGCTACAGACTGCCAGTACACTGAGTCTTTTGACACGAGGGAACTGAAAAATGGCTTGGCTGACTGAAAGTGAAGTATAATTTCATGGGTCAGATCATTCTGCATGTTGGAGGTTGCCAAGATCCTGTAACAGAGGGCCCATAGCTTTCAGGAAGTTGATATATATCTACTCTTTTCACACTGTGGGTTTTTTTTTTCTCCAAGAGGGACATGTGTCTAACTCTGCCTTCTACACTATACATCAAGCAAGTGTTAACTGTTGGCTTTCAAAGAATCCAACTAAACGCCTCAGCTTGATGTGGCAAGGGTTGTGCATGGAACATTGGTCTTTTCAGACATTCCCATTCACAACACAAGTCACGTTAAGTACTTTTAAAGCAAGAAGGAGTTGCACACATACTCCCTCCCTGTCAGGGACTCGTGCATAGAGGTTGTCACTTCTCAGGCTCAGTGCTGCAACCTACAACCTACAACGTGAAAAGAACACTTCTGCTCTCTGGTGCCCCTTTCCCAGGGGGTTGGGATTTACAAGGTTATGTAACATAACTTGGACCTGAAGTCAGGCTGTCAGCAACACGGGGCGTTTAGGGTAGAGAAAACATGAGTGAACTTGACATGCCTCGGAGGTCTCTGTTGAAATCATGGAGCCTTCGAATCTCGCCTTCGAGTTTGTTTCTCATCGCCTTGTCCAGCGACTCTCGCTTGGTGGTAGACTTGACCAGGCTCTCATAGGCTTCCGAGATTCTCTGAAGTTCTTTTTCAAACTGAAAGAAAGAAGCAGCACGAAAGTGAGACTTCTGACATTCCCACCCATGCCTTAGCTATGCTGATTCTTCGATGCTCCGGCTGTGAAGGCTGTATCTTCAATGCAGCCTTTCTGTGTCTTAAGTTTGTCTTCCAAATCCTGCAACCGACTCCACCACCCCCCCCCATCTGTTTCCCAGGGCCACATTAGGATCCTGTGAATTACGGACTCACAAGTCTGGTGGGACCATCTGATGTCACCTGGTAATAGTCTCTTGGTACAAATATCAGGAAGGGGTGAATTTAAACATAACTTAGGACTGCCCTGGTGGCGCAATGGTTAAGAATCCACCTGCCAACGCAGGGGACACGGGTTTGAGCTCTGGTCCGGGAAGATCCCAATTGGTGCGGAGCAATTAAGCCCGCGAGCCACAACCACTGAGCCTGCGCTCTAGAGCCCATGAGCCACAACTACTGAGCCATGTGCCACAACTACTGAAGCCCGCGTGCCTAGAGCCCGTGCTCCACAACAAGAGAAGCCACCACAATGAGAAGCCCGCGCACTGCAACGAAGAGTAGTCCCCGCTTGATGCAACGAGAGAAAGCCCGCGTGCAGCAGCAAAGACCCAACACAGCCAAAAACTAAAATAAAGTGAAATATAATGTTTAAAAAAATAATAAACATAAAATAAACATAACTTAAACCGCTTATATTAAGTATGGCAATTTACAACTGTTATTATTTTTCCTAGTTAATGTGAGGAAAATATTAAAGTATGGGAAAACTAAAGGATCACAAGTAGAACCCTAATTTCCTGACTCCAAGTACAGTGCTCTCCTGAGACCCTCCTACCCATCCCCAAAGGAACATAAAATCCACACGAAGAGAGGTTTCATCGCTCAGCCTTGTTATCCCTTTGTCTATGAAATTATCTATATAAAGGACTAAGGGATTTGTATCTAACTGTAAACCATAGAAAACCTCTTTATATGTGGGAGTTGAAAGACATGGGATAGAAACCAATTTTTTTTTTTTTTTGTATTTCACGAAATCAAGAGCTGTAACTGGGAGAGCCTTTAATCTACGGCATATATAAATCTATAACAAGTAGCTATAACTGATAGAACAGGAGTCTAACATAATAGCACTTTTTAAAGTAGAAATTAATAAATCCCATTTTATTGTTGTATAACATAAATGCAGGAGAAAGGGGAAAGAGTACTTGCAAACCTGGCTACCAAAAGTTGGAATCAGAGGCAAAGTGGCAGGGTTGAGAACATCAGCGCCTCTCCCTGGGCACCAAGAGACCTGCACCATGTTTTGGTCCCTCCACGGAGAGCTATGTCACCATAAGGCAGACACCTCGACTGCCGGAACTCCAATTGCCCAGATCAAAAAGTCCCTGCTGGGCTTCCCTGGTGGCGCAGTGGTTGAGAATCTGCCTGCCAATGCAGGGGACATGGGTTCGAGCCCTGGTCTGGGAAGATCCCACATGCCGCGGAGCAACTGGGCCCGTGAGCCACAACTACTGAGCCTGCGCGTCTGGAGCCTGTGCTCCGCAACAAGAGAGGCCGCGACAGTGAGAGGCCCGCGCACCGCGACGAAGAGTGGCCCCCGCTCGCCGCAACTGGAGAAAGCCCTCACACAGAAACGAAGACCCAACACAGCCAAAAATAAATTAATTAATTAATAAAAAAAAAAAGAAAAAAAAAAAAGTCCCTGCTGAGACTCCTATAAGTAATACATACCCTAAGAGATACCGATTGCACACTTACTATGTGTTTGGGTGCCGAGGAAACAGATATAAGACAATTCCTGGTCTTTAGGGTCTCACAGCCTAGAGCTGGTCTGTATGCAGATACATATGCTTCTACAGTGCAATGTGACAAGGGGTGTGGCGGTTTAATGCTATGGTAGCCTAGAGACAAAGTTATTAATTTTGCAGGGGTGAGAAGGGGTTTCTATAAAAAAGATTCCAGAGAAAATGCCATTTTAAATGAGTCCTGAGGGATGAACAGGAATTTGCCAAGCAGAAAAGAAAAGGCCAAAGGGCTTTGGCATTCTTGGCAGAAGACAGGGCGTGAGCCAAGACAGAGCCACGAAGGGAAGTGCATGTCTCTGACACGACAGGTCATCTGGGGATGACAGCAAGGGGCAAGTGGCAGGAGCAAGTGCCATAAGGAAGGACTTTACGGGCAGAGGTAATTGTGGGGTGCGGGGGGAGAGCTTGGGGAGGGGAGAGCAGCATAAATCGCACCTGAGGTTTTATGGAGATCATATTAAAGGATGGGGTTGCAGGGTGGGTGTAGGGAGAGAAGGCATGAGAAAGGAGTCCAGGTAAGAAGCGAACATAAACAGTTTAATGACAGGACAAGGGCATGAACCCAGATAACTAAAAGGACAAATTCCCAAGACACTGAAGAGTAGAATCAATAGGTCTCTGTGACTGGTCTGGACGGTAAAGGAGAAAGAAATCACAGACATTCATAGCTTAGAAGACAGAGTAACAAGACTTAACCAAGATAAATGATAAGAGAAACAGGTTTACCAAAACCAAAAGTCTGGTTTTGGAGATACCATGTCTGAAGTGCCTGCAGGACAGTTAGCAGGAAAGAGACAGGTCCGAAAGTCAGGTGGGCAGTTGTTTCACTATGCATAGATGACAGATGAAGTCACAAAGTGAGACCACTTAGGGAGATCAACAGAAGATCAGAGGGTCAAGGATGGGAGCGCTGACACTGCAGGAGAAGGCGAGGCAGGAGAACCCAAGAGAGAGACTGATGCCAGGGGTGCCATTGCAGCCGGGAAGCCAAAAACGTTAAGAAGGAGACCGAATGTGGTCAATGCCCCGGAGGTTACAGAAGGAGCCAAGACACATCTGAGAAGAGGTAGGTGAAGAGGCTGGAGGACATCAGGCCTTCTACTCAGTGGCCTCCAACCAGGGAGGGGCCCAACACCAAGGCTCCCTTCGGCACCAGGGGATGCTCCCAAAGGCCTCCTCATAGCACAGTTGGTTGTTCCACAGTCCCCTCATTTCTACAAGGCCTTTCTATCTCTTCCAAAGATATCATGAGTGATTGGTCACGTGGCAGCAGAAAAGAACAGCATGTCCTGAATCCTGTTCACAGCCCTACCGCAAATTATGCTCCTTCCTTTTAATTTTGTTTTCAGAAGAGATGGCTCCAAAACATACCACCATTTCTACGCTAATTCCATCTGTAAAAGGTGGCCTTTGTGTTTGGACAGTTGGGCCATCCCCATCTAGACCGAAGGCATCACCTAGTCCCCAAGGAAGCTGAGGGCACCAGAAACCCTGAGGGGTCCACCGTGAGACAGTGCTCATGCTTCAAGTCCAGGGCAACTAGGATGCCTTCCTCAACTAGGTCACCCATAGGAACTTCCCTCCATCTGATGTCACATACTTTCATCTGTTGTATTCACCTGACTGGAATTCTGATGCATTTTGTGTCTCTGATTTGACAGCTACTTGAGGGCAGAAACAGTTCCTACAGCCCTAGACCTGTGCCTTCTTATGACAAAAGTACTGACGGTTTACTCAATCTTTATACTTATAACTCCTAAAGACAAACTTGGACATTGATAAAACTACACCCGGTTGTGGATTCTTTCCTTTCATGAAAAGAACTTCCGTCCGCACGCTATAAATGGAAACTGCAGCGTCCCTGAGACAGCATAGTCTACCGTCTCAGATACTCAGGCAGACAGGAACTGGGTCAGGGTTATGTGCTTGTAGCTATTAAGAGAGAAAGGGCAAGGGTCAGAGTTCTGGACAATGTATTTCCTGTAAGAAGCGATACCTGTCGTGGTGGAGACAGATGAGTCTCCTTCAGTGTGACCGGAGAGGACAGAAGTACGACTAAACGCAGCAAGTTAATCAGATGAGACACGATTCAACATACGGAAGAATTTCCTAACTACCTTTCCCAAAAGTCTACCCAGTAGTGAGCTTCTCTTTCCTAGCAACATTCAAGTAAAAAATGAACAACTTCTTTTCGGAGGCATGAAGCAAGGGCTTCTAAGGGGTGGGAAACTGGACTAGAATTATTTTAATAATTTTTAGTCTAAAGCTCTACAGTTTCTGACTGCACACTCCTTCAGAAGGAGAACCACACCCTCTTCTTCACATCGGCAGCTCCAGAACATCTTCAGTTCCCCTTGAGGTGTGTCAGAGGTGAAGGGAGGTGGAGAGGCTGCCTTTGATATACACATATCCGGGCCAGTTCAGAGTCTGAGGATGATCGTGTGAAGAGGATACTGGGTTTGCCTCCACAGCTCCCATCCTCCCTTCCAGCCTAGACATCAGGAAGCTTTTAGGCCAGGCTTGCAAGATCCCCTGAAATCACATGGAGAAGCATTCCCTGGCCCAGAAACAGAACTACGAGCAGAGGGGAAAGCCTCACACAGCTTTCACTGGCATTGCTGCCATGAAGCAAATGCACAAAAAAGTGTCCGGAGAAAATCTCAGCCCTTCCCAGTTCTAGAAACTGGCTTGTTCCCTGACACCTTCACATGCACAGCTCAGGGACCTACAGAATCGAAGACAGGCCTGCCATCCAAGCCTCAGACTGCCCGATCACAGCCACCGCTGTTTCGCTGACAAAAGAAGAGGGTCTTTGCTAAAGCAAGCCCGGGGGAACAGTAAACATGGCGCCCTTTCCCTTCAAACGTCCATCTCCACCCTGATGGCTTCCGAGGCCAACGAGCTCATAGTCTGGTCCAGCTGGAAATTCCGTCCATGAACTATGTTTCAGGGAAACTGGGAGGAAAAAGAAGCAAAATGAGTGCCCAAAAGGAAATAATTAAAGACCACTGCTCTTTCTGGGGGTCCCCAGCCATCATTCCAACACTAACAGGGATAATCACCGCCTTGTGCCTCTCTGGAAACAGGGTCTTCATTTCCAGGCAGCACTTTGGCAGCCTCTGAGTTTAGTCGTTGTTTCCTGCTGTGTTCCTGGCTCAGTGCACGCAGGCTAAGCACTGCAATTAAAAATTCATCTATTTTTGGTTCTGCCCTGACGATGAATCTCTGCGAGTGCCTCCGAAGCCATGAGGAAGGATTCTAGGTTGGATGTTCCTGCCGGCACTGGGCAACCACACCCTACGGCGCAGCACCGTGGTTCCACCCAAAGCGGGGGTCAGCATCCCCAAGGAGTAAAGTCACCTCATTGGACAGGCCTCTCCCTAGACCTGAGGCTGAAATAAGAAGCTGCTGAGACACAGCGGAGCCGTGAGGCCTGGACTAGGATGACCTCGGGAACACAAGCCTTCAACCGTCAAGTCACGATTTCACGCCGCTCTCTGTCTCTTGGCCCTAGCTGCTGAGAAGAGCTGCGGAGCTTAGTGATAAATATGGCAAGTATCCATCAAGACCTGAGTTTTCAAACTGACGATTCCAGCTCGACATATGACAGGTTAATGAAATATAATATTTATGGAACCATTCATAACATTCAAGGGACTGAAGGAGTCTGGGAATCCAGAAGGGACACAGCTTTTGATTTTTCTCCTTAAGTCATCAAAATGCTTTTGGTCACAAAGTTTAAGAGTCATCCCCGGGCTTCCCTGGTGGCACAGTGGTTAAGAATCTGCCTACCAATGCAGGGGTCACGGGTTCGAGCCCTGGTCCGGGAGGATCCCACATGCCGCGGAGCAACTATGCCCATGCGCCACAGCTACTGAGCCTGCACTCTAGAGCCCGAGAGTCACAACTACTGAGCCCGCGTGCCACAACTACTGAAGCCCGCGTGCCTAGAGCCTGTGCTCCGCAACAAGAGAAGCCACCTCAATGAGAAGCCCGCGCACCACAACGAAGTGTAGCCCCCTCCTCACTGCAGCTAGAGAAAGCCCGCGTGCAGCAACGAAGACCCAACGCAGCCAAAAATAAAAATAAATTAAAAAAAAAAAAAAAGAGTCATCCCTTGTGCAGGGAAAATGAGTCACTGGGAGGCTAATTCTGGTTTTCAAAATAAAAATGGGCATCAACATCAAGAAACAGATGTATAGGGGACTTCCCTGGCGATCCAGCGGTTAAGATGCCATGCATCCAACGCCGGGGGCGCAGGTTCGAACCCTGGTCGGGGAACTAAGATCCCCCATGACGCGCGGCCAAAAAAAAAAAAAAAAAAAAAAGATGTATGTTACAGGCCAATAAAAAAGTGTATCTTAATAAAAAGTCAACAGAGAATCACAAGACCTCCCAATTTATGCATCCTCCTTGCAACTGTTCAAAAATATCCATGGAAAAGACAGAGAACCACACTCTGCCCTCAGGTGAGACTGCACGACTCCTGAAAGCGTCTGCCATAGGGCTTCACCAGGGAGAAGAAAAAAAATGACTGATTTCCCAGGAAATGCTGAGTTGGCCCTTCCCAATTTTCAGACTGTACCAGGAAATAAGCTGCCCCAGGAAGCATCAGAGGCAAGCCTGGGCCTAAGCAGTGACTTCCAGCCAAGACCAGGAGCCAGCACGTGTTTCCCAACTTCTAAGGGTACGACTGAGGCTGGGAGCGAGGCCTCCATCCTTAGCAGCCCGCTGGTTCCCGGCCCTCATTTGTTCCCCTCCAATAAAGGCAGCCAGACTTCTCCGGGCCAAGCCTGGTCTTGACTCCAGGGAGCTCCAGACCCTCTCGGTGGAAGCTCTGCACAAATGAGCTGGGGCAGGTCCTGTCTGTGAATGTTTGCATCATTCCACCCACTGCTCCCAGCCGACTGCTGCCAGCCCTCAGGGAATCACAGGGGCTGACTGTTCTGACCCCCGGACCAGCAGAAAGGCCAGGCTTAACTGACAGATCAACACTGCACAGTGAACACCACGGGTCAGCCAGGAGCATGTCCTGTTACACAGAACCAAGTGGCAATGCTTCTGTAGCCAGGTGAGTTTACATTCTCACCCTTTCTCTTTACAAAAGCCCCTGACTGCCCAGGACAGAGCAGGCACCTAGACTCTTGCGAGATGCCTTCTACCACACATGCCTCCTCGCCTCCAGAAAGGAAACTCGAGTGCCCTGGGGCTCTGCAGCCCGAAAAGATCCTGTGACTGGGTGGGATAGGGAGGGTGGGAGGGAGACGCAAGAGGGAGGGGATATATGTATATGTATAGCTGATTCACTTTGTTATATAGCAGACACTAACACAACATTGTAAAGCAATTATACCCCAATGAAGGTGTTAAAAATAAATAAATAAAATTTTAAAAAAACATTGCTTAAAAAAAAAAAAAAAATCCTATGACTTTTGCCCCTCACCTCTTCCTTTCTACCTGCAGCATTTCAGGTGCTGGCATGTGGGTCATCATGAAATCACTGCCTGTGATTTCACTCTCGCTGGATGTCTTCCTGCTGACTTTGGCTTTCAGCGTAAAGCCCTAAGAATGAAGGCTGCCGTACATCCTAATATTCCCACGACAATGACACAGGCTGGAAATACGCAGCATCTCCCCACCTGTTGTCATAAGCATAAGGAGAGCACGCGGTAACCTGTACTCTGCCCTCAGTGCTGAGACATCGCTGCTTTTTGCAGAAACCAGCTAATGAAACCAACATGGCAATCACAAGGTTCCTCCTGCCTGAGATCCCAGATTTAGAGGAAAAACCTGTCTCTCTCAACTCACTGCTTTGTGTTACTCTCGGTGTCCCCTTTTCCACACTGTCCATCAAATGCTACTCAGCCTCTGAGTCTCAGGTCCAGGGGCACCTCTGCTGCCCCCCCTGCAGCCTCTTGACGTCCCACTGCAGGTTTAACTTTGGCAACTCTGCCCCTTTTGGACTATAAGCTCCTCCAAGGCAGGCACCGTGGCATATTTACTTTTGTCTCCCTAAAGCCTTGCACGGCGCCTGGCATAAAAAGGGGCCTGGTTCAACTTTGGCCAGTGAGTCAGGGAATCAACCCCCCACGGGCAGGTAAGGAATTGTGTTCCCCTTCCAGAGAACTTTCTCCCTCTCCTCCCCTGGGGAAGTCCGGTACCTTGTGGAGCTTGTCGGTGTTGTCGTAGTAACCCTGAAGTTCCTGGTGCAGCACCCGGTTCTCCTCGGTTAGGATCTCCACCATCTGCTGGGCTCGCTCCACGATCGCAAATGCATCCGGACCAAGCTGCTGGCTGACGGAGGAGTTCTGGGAGGACATCGGGCTGTGCTGCTGCACCGTTGACGGGAAAGGAAGCTGGCAGGGGCGGCTGCAAGGGAACAGAAGACCAGCAGTCAGACCCCAGGGCCGTGGTGGGGAGAGGAGGGAAGCCCAACCACACGGGCACTATGGAAGGTTTCTACTGCCAGGGGTCATCACTGACGCACGGTCCAAGCTAGGTTGAGTGAAGCAGCTTCAACCCTCCATCCCACGGATATTTAATGGGCTCTCCCCATCGGAATCGGCGCTGTTCTGGTCACTGAGGAAAGAGTGGAGCAGACAGACAGGGTCCCTGCTCTCATGAAGCTTAGGTTCTCGGGGAGAGAGACAGGCACACACCATCACACGATAAACACACAAAGCCAGGGACTGAAAAGTAATGAGCCCTCTCCAAAGAATCAGGGTGACAGGGACAGGGAATGACTGAGCGGCTAGGTCATACCGAGAGGTCAGGGGTGGATGCTTGAGTTGAAGTCTGTTGACAGACAAGGAGGAAAAAGTGGTTGGGGGCAGGTAGAGAAGTGGGAAGAGTGTTCCAGGTAGAGGAATCGCCTGCGAGTGGGGCTTAAGGCAGGACTTAGAGGAGAAGATCCACTGGAAGAAAGCAAGTCGATACAGAGCACAGCCAGCAAAAGCAGCACAAGATAAGGCCAGCGGGATGGGCGAGGGTCTTTGCGAGCCAAGGCCAGCCCTTCCCTTAGAGTGTGAAGGGGGGCCAGTGGGGGAGCTGCTTCCACTCTGAGTGGCGTGTAGATGGGATGTACGTTGGCAAGGATGGACCAAAGGTGCCCAGTGAGGAGGCCTGGGTGTGGTCAAGATGAGACCTGACGAAGGCTCAGAGGGTAGCATCAGAAAAGAAATAGTACGTGGATCTGGGGTATGTTTTATTTATATTACGTATGGGGAGAGAGAAAGTGAGAAAAAATTTTAAATTACTCCTAGATTCTGGGGTCCACACAAATGGACAGGGGTACCATTTAATGAAATGGGAAGGTCCTAGGGAAGGAACAAACTTTGTGTGTTCTGATTTGCTGAGATAAGGAGGTCTAAGGATCGAAAGTCTGATTTTAACCAGGTTAAAAAGAACACACAGAGGTGTCCCTTGATGGTTCAAATTCTGGGTACTAGCTCCTTTACTTGAATTTCCACCTCCTGTCGCCCCTCCCTAACGATCCCCTCCTCATGATTCTGTTAACCTGTTTCATAAGAATCATTGTATTTTCTTTCAGCCTAAGCCAAGGGCTCCTAACAACAACTTCTATAGGGTGTAAACAGCAAAGACAGTCTTGGCCTCTAGTTTTCCAACCACGGCTGTCGCTCTTCTGCAGACTTGGGAAAAGACTCGGTTTTCTTGCTGTCCCCTTCAACCTTTAGGTCTCAGTCTGGGAACTGGGGTGCTAAGAATTATCAGCAACCCCCAAATCATCAACTTTCTCTATCAAGGGGTTGAGATCCTTCTACTCCGTAACAGTTTCCTGTGCCACTTCACATTACTTGTGGCCATCTGTGGCCAAAACTCTCAGAGCTACTACACTTTTTCTCGGGAGCTCATCTGGCCTTATATTTCCTTTTGAGTATATTTGCTGGAATGTTTTTGGACCCTGTCAGCCTCCATATCTCTCATTTTGTAAGTATCTCTTAGGGCATTTTAAGCATCCTTTGAATGCTGACTCCTGGCAGCTAAATGTCAAACTCTAGCAGAAAAGTTGACAACGGCCACCTTAGCCCTCCCTCCACGGAGATGCAGTTACTCCTAAAGATGACCTCAAAAGGAACCCAGCAGATCCCACCAGAGTGACTAACCACAAGCTCTGCTCTGGTAACCAATGTCAGAGCACTCCACCGGGGCTTAGGAGATAGTTCCCAACTAGATTTCCTTATGCCTTCGATCTAGGCGCCCCATCCATCTCATGTTAAAATAGCTGGGATCTAAGTTCCCCAAGTCAAGGTAGAGAACCATAGAGCTCAGTGTCGTTCTTTATTCCTTAAGTGTCTCAGATTTCAGAAAGGAGTGCTGTCGATGGGGAAGTGTAAACCCTCCCTCCTCCCTCCCTCTCCGCACCTATTATTGAATACTTAACTATCTGGCCGTTCTGAAATAAACCATTTCTGCGTTCTGATGAATTTGTGCCCCTTCCACACTGAAGTGTATGTGAATATGTGTCGCCCCGCGTGTATGAGGAAGTCTGTGTGTACAAAGTCCACCTCCATAGCGAGAGTGAGATGCCCCAGGCTGCTCTTCACAACGCCCAACGTTCACCCCAGATCACAGGAACTCCCATCAGTCGTGGACCCAGAAAACCATAGATCCTTAGTGAGTACGTGCATTCCCGCAGGCTGGCTAAATACTACGGTGCAATTTTCATGGAAAGAGGTTACCTTGGCAAGAGACAAAATGTCACAAATTACACTGCCTCAATTCAAAGGCAGACACCCATCCCTACCTCCTCGGCTCTCCCTTCTCGCTTCATCCAACGCAAACGACAAGCGTGGCGTGTCTCCTTGGAGCTGCAGTGGGCACAAATGAGGCATCCGGGCTTGCCTTTGACCCAGGCAGCTTCAGGCTGGGGCTTCTACCTTTTAACGTTTATTGGGCTCTGGGATTTGGAACTCACAGTCAGTGATGGGCTTATCTTCTCGGTCATCCTTTTCCTTTATATAACAAAAAGGGAGGTTTTTTCATAATGCCAGCCTACGCCATCCACGACAGTGACGAGTTACCTGAGTGGCAATGCAGGAAAAGGGTGTCTGCCAAGCTTGGAGACAGAAAGAATGGGTTTTTCAAAATGGGAAGTCTTCTATTAAAGAGAGAACACCGGCCTCACAAAATGACTCGGTTACACATTCAAGAAGCACCGTATTACAATGGACGACGTGCAGCCGGGAGAGCAAACCTCTGTTCCGTGGCTTCGCTACTCAGACAGCTGGGGCTGGTAGGCACAAAGGTCTGTACAAGGCAAATCTGGCTGAGGGTAAATGAAGAGGAAAGAATGGTGGGGGAGGGCAGGAAAATGTCACGATCATACCAGTGCTATGAAACAAGCTATCCCCAGCTTCCAAAGATAACGCTACTGATCAGCCACGGTCAGGATAAACCCTTCCTCATAACGGGGACACAGAGAAAAGGGAAAAAGAGGAGATGGGAACCAACATTTGTTGAGAAACTACTTGTGAATAGAATTTCTATGCCACAATCGTCTATTTGGGAGCCTACGCCCCCTGTTAGAAAGTGAAGGCAGAGAGCTAGGTTACTTGACATCATGTGTCTCCTGGGACCATCCACCACTTGGCTTATTGTTAAAGGACTTTAGGAGTTAATATGTATAAAGCCAGGCACAAATTAAGCAGTGGACAAATGTTAGCTATTATCACCATTATTGTAATTATTATCATCTGTATCCCAGAGCCTAGCCCTGAGTGTGGCTTTCATGAGCAGTCCAATAATTTTTTTCTGTTATGGTTAACATTTACTGGGCACTTTTTACATACCGGTCACTGTGGTATGCACCACTACATGCATCATCTCATTCTGACCTTTATAACTGCCTTATAAAACAGGCATCATTGTCAAGTCTCTGTATCTAGATGAGAACACAAGGCACAGGACGGTAAGTAACCTGCAAAATGGAACAGAGATAATAGAAACACAAAGGAGATCAAAGCCCAGGCTTTTCAATTTCAGAGTCCTTGTAGTTCACTCTTTCCCTGAACAGACCAGGTGAAAGCAGGGAGGGAAGGCAGCCGCCCTTTGTCCTCTGCTCGCGCGTTCCTGTGGCTCAGTCTGAACCACCACCACATCCATGGCTCACGTCCTAACAACAGCATCAGAGCTTTTCGTAGGCTTGAGCCACCTCGGGCGAAGCATGAAGCCTAGAAACCTGCCCCTGAGTTGTTCTCTTGGACTGTTACTTACCTTCAACATTATTATCTTTCATAGGTCAATGTCCCTTCTACAGAGAGCATTCAACTCGCATTTGTTGAGGGTCTATGCCATCTGCCAGGCAGCACATTTCATCACCTTGCTTAATCCTCACACAGACCAAGGCAGGACCACCAACAGGTCCTGCTCCTTTCTCAAGGAACCAAATGAGCCTTGGGACACCACAGAAAGTGACCTCTTCCCACATGCCACTGAACTGACCAGTTATTTGAATACGTCTGAGCAGGGCTGAAAAAGCCTCTTTGCCCCAAGCCCACGGTGATGTATTAGAAACAAGAATCAAGGAGCATTTAAAGAGCCACATCTAAGAGACAAAATAGGGGGTCATACTGGGAAGCCGTGCAGGCTGGTCTTCCATTGTCAGTGACTTGGACCATGCCAGGCATAGCCTGACCCCAGAATCTACACCCGCTTCTTGCTTCCAAACTTACAACCTTGCCTGAATCACACACCTGACAACCTACCTTCTCTTGAATTTTTAAATACAATATTATTTAATTTTTTATGCATGTGTGTATTCTCCTCCCTAATTATTAGCATGCATGTTTTTTTGAGGGTAGAAAATCATGACTTATACTAAGTTGGTACCCAGTACATTTCTGTCAATTGATTTGGCCCCTGAACCCAAGGGAAAGTTAGGAGACCATATATGCTTGATGCACTTTCAAAGACTGACTCAACCTTCAACATTGTTTTATTAAGGAAGAGACCTCTGGTATTTAGATTTGTTCTGGATAATATAGGTAGAATCTCCAATCAAGACATTGCCAATATAATAACATAGCTCCACGTCACTGCCGTTCTCATGTACTGAGCAGTCACAAAATGCAGCTCAAAACTGGAGTGACAAGGTTATTTGGACTGGGGAAACAAGGTCATTGGAGACAGCTAATCAACAGTCCATTTGCTTCTCTCTGCATACAATAAGCCTTCATAAATAAGCTTGTTTAAATGTATGTGTTTACATTATACCTGTACTAAATGTGCCATGAATAGCACTTTACATCCACTGTCATTTCATTCTCACAAGCTTGGGCATTCCCTGCTCTCACACCATATATTATTATTCTATTTTTAAAGTATGCAAACTAAGGCTCAGAGGATCACAAACCAGAGATCTCAGTCTTTATAAAGCAAAACAATGGGCTATGAACTGGGGGTTGGAACCCGCATACTTCCACCACACCAGGGCTTTTGCCCCATGTTGGTACAGGAGAGCACTGTTCCTTAATACGGGGTCTCTTTTCCCTGCTTCTGCTTCTTTCTAGCCAAGTAACCATGGGCAAGTTTTTAACATCTTCGTCACCTTTAAATGGTGATAGTAACAGTATCTACCTCGAGTTGTTGTGAGAATTAAATGAGATAATGCATATAAAGCACTGCACATAGTGTCTATCATTAGGAAACTATTGATACTTAATAACTGCTAGCCTCTGCTATTATCACACACTGCTAACGGGTGTTAGGAGAAAGGCAAGGGACAAATGCACCCTTGGGTGTCGCTTCCTCTTCAAACACTATGTGTTGAGAATCCCAGTCCCTAACACTAAAGCTTCAACAAGGAATAAAAGCAAATGCTAGCACCATAGAATCTTCCATTTCTGAACTGTTTTCTTGCCATGCGATGCAGAACAAGCGTATAAAGGTGATGCCTGTACACGTCAGGACACTCTCTCTTGAACACAGGTCCTCACTTTCTTCTAGACCTGTGCTGTCCAAAATAGCAGCCACAAACCACATGTGGTTACTGAACTCCTGAAATGTGACTCATCTGAACTGAGATGTGCAGGAAGTATAAAAGGCACATCAAAATTTGAGGACAGTACAAAAAATGTAAAACATCTCATTAATAGTTTTTTATGTTGATTACCTGTTGAAATCATAATATTTTGCATATAATGGGTTAACTAAACCATGTATCTAAAAATATGTTTTTAAATGGATTAACTAACTGTATGGAGGTTCCTTAAAAAACTACAACTAGAGTTACCATATGATCCAGCAACTCTACTCCTGGGCATATATTTGGAAAAGACACATGCACGCCAATGTTCATAGCAGCACTATTTACAATAGCCAAAATATGGAAGCAACCTAAGTGTCCACTGACAGATGAATGGATAAAGAAGATGTGGTATATATGCACAATGGAATATTACTCAGCCATAAAAAAGAAAGGAATAATGCCATCTGCAGCAATATGGATGGACCTAGAGATTATCATACTAAGTGAAGTAAGTCAAAGACAAATATCATATGATATCACTTATAACTGGGATCTTAAAAAATGATACAAATGAACTTATTGACAAAACAGAAATAGACTCACAGACATAGAAAACAAACTTATGGTTACCAAAGCAGAAGGCAGGGAGGGATAAATTAGGAGTTTGGAATTAGCAGATACAAACTACTATATATAAAGTAGGTAAACAACAAGGTCCTACTGTATAGCACAGGGAACTATATTCAATATCCTGTGATAAACCATAATAGAAAAAAATATTTTTAAAGAATGTATATATGTATGTATAACTGAATCACTTTGCTGTACAGCAGAATCTAACACAACATTGTAAATCAACTATACTTCAATCTTTAAAAATGGGTTATCTAAAACATGTTTTTAAATTAATTTCACCTGTTTCTTTTAACTTTTTAAAAATATGGCCACAAGAAAAATTTTAATTAGATATGTGACCCAGATTATCCTTCTTTTTTTTTAAGGATGTCAATGTCTTTATTTTTTTTTTAATTTAGCCATTTTATTTTTTTTAAATTTTTATTGGTGTGTACTTGATTTACAGTGTTGTGTTCGTTTCTGCTGGACAGCAAAGTGAATCAGTTATACACTGATTCTTTTAGATTCTTTTCCCATATAGGTCATTACAGAGTATTGAGGAGAGTTCCCTGTGCTACACAGTAGGTCCTTATTGGTTATCAATCTTATATATAGTAGTGTGTATGTGTCAATCCCAATCTCCCAATTTATCCCACCCCTCCTTCCCCTCCTCACATTATATTTCTATTGTTCAGCACTGCTCTAGCCCGCATTGCCTGTACACCAAAAGGCCTCATTTTGGAGACAATTCCAGAAAACAGTGAGCAACAGAACAATTCATGCAAACAGACCAGCAGTCCCCACTCTACTGTCCCCAGATCCCCAAGCATCAATGGTGATCAGCAAGCTATATTCAATATATTAAGCTATATATTTATCTACAATTAGGCCATCATGCTAATACTTAATAAATATGGCTTGTGTGACTGACAAAAACTGTCCAAAACACAACAGGAAAAGAAACATCAATGGATAAACAGATGAAGGATATGATCAAGTAATTCAAAAGAGAAAATGCAAACAGCTAAATACATTTCCCAAAGCAAACTTCTTAGTAGAGAAGTAAAATCAAAACAACTTTTTTCCATTTATCAACATTAACAGTTCAGTTCAATGAATGTTTACTGAGCCTCTAAGCAAAGATTCTTTAAAATTCTCAAGATATGATACATATTAGGATTTCACCTGAGTAAAAAATAATATATAGAAAAATGACTAGAAGGAACTATGACAAAAGGTCAGAATGACTATCTCTAGGTGATGAAATTTGGGATTTTTTTTCACTCTTCATATTTTTCTGTTCTTTATACAATTTCTACAATGAACACGGATGGCTATTCAAAAAAAATTTCACTAAGTAATATATGTTATAGAAAAATTAGAAAATAGAGAAAAATTAGAAAATGAAGATAAGCCAAAAAATGAGAAAAATTAGAAAATAAAGATAAGCCAAAAAAACAGCACTGTTATTCTAATAATCAGAGAAAGTAAACAAAATAAAATAAAAGAATTTTAAAATGAGATGAAAATAACAAAGGGCTTCTTGGCTGTGAAGAGGTTCAAATTTTAAGACTTCTCACTCAATAAAAATACCTCTTATTTACCTAGAGATTTCCAACTTCGAGTATTTTCTTATAATTGTCTAACCCCCAAAGCAACAGTGAACGGAGTATTTAACAATGGTTACGGCTAGATAATGGGACTGCAGGCAATTTCTATTTTCCTTCTTTTTTTTTTAGGGCGTGGAGGAAGTGGGAGTTACCTATATTTCTAGATTTTCTACAATGAACATGTTTCATTTATGTAAGGAAGAAAATCAGTTAGTTTTAGGAAGAATCAGCTGTAACAAGTTGCAGATAAGGAAACTGAGGCTCTGAGAACTTATTCAATTTGCTACAAAGTGGGAGAGCCAGGACTCAAAACCCCTCAAATCTTCTTTTCCCAAACCCACAGCCTTCCCACCTGGATCCCTTTGGTGGTGCAGACACGAGACCCATAAATGTTCAAATTGAGACTAGGGTCTTGGGTAAGCTAATATCAAAATTATTGCTATGCAGGATGCGTATGGATAATCCTCTTGTTTGGAGAAGCCACTCATTTAATGCATTGCTGCTGGAACTGTGTTAGATTGCCTGAGAAAGTAACCTGAACTTGACCCTAGCCTTTTGAAATTCCCACACTGCAGAGTTGCTTCTCACAATAAAGAGGGCATTTTATTTGGCTCATCCAGCCATAATTCAGCTTAAAAATTGTACAAACTCCTAAGCTTTAACGCTGGTATTCAAAACACATGTTTAGCTGGTGGAATTTAAATAACACTCCCTGGCCTCACTTTTCTTAAGAGCAACGCATAGTTGTTAATCCAATAGCCTTGGGTCTAGCTCACATTTTGATGCCACAGAGCAATTCATTTTCATAACTGTCTAAACTGCAAATCAGCACTTTGGAAACACACTTACTCCAAAAATCCTCCTTCGTCCTCCAGCCATTTCCAACTCAGAGTAAGACGGGACCATCCAACATTCTTTCTTGTACTACAGCACATTCCAGACCTCACGCCCACCCAGAGTAAGACCTGTTCTTTAGCCCGTATCTTTACGCTTGTTCACGTTGTAAACTGCATTCTGGCTGCACTGTTGGATCGATGTGGGTTCTTGGGGAGAGGCTTTCTCTCTCTCTAATTCGCCACATGTGCCCCAGGGCTGTGCCCTCTTTGTTCCCTCCCTCCTCCCTGCACTGTCTTTTGACATGCTCCCAGCGAGCGCATCAGGAACTTTGACTCTATGCTAAATAAAACCACACCAGGAGGTTTATCTAGGGGAAAAGGTACAGGGCATTTTTTAAAGGAAAACATGAGCGATTTGGGGGACCAGTCACACTATAGGGTCCCTCCATTAGTGCAGGAAACTGCGAGCCCCTTGCGCTGATGGGAAGGATGGTGGTGGTGATGCTGGCTTGTGAAGAGAAGGAGCAAATGTGCTCTGTGGAAGGGGATCCACGGCACCGCCGGCTCTGACATCATCTTGTAAGAAGATGCTCGTACCAGCCCAGGACAGAAAGGCTGGGTCAAACACCACCACTCCTTGCTTTTATAGTATCTATCTACACACCAAGAAAAAAATGAATACATTCATAGATGAATAAACTATCAATAAGCAGTTATCATTCTTCCCTCTGCTTCTGGGAAGCTAGTAAATCAAACCCCATATGCTGAAAGGCAAGATGCAGCCAAGATAAAGGGCAGAAAAGGTAATGGACAGGCAGAAAGAGAGTGCCTTTCATTGACAGAAGTCATTTTTAGTCTTTTTCACAAAAATCACTAAAAGAGTAACTTATCATCTTCCATAACGGAAACATTCTGCTAAACACAGGCTAAAGCAAACAACTCCATATACTGCTGGTATACTGCTTCAAAGTCCCCGACCTCCAAATGAAAGCAAACCAAAGACAGCCAAAGCTCACAACCTACAGCTGTCAGCAAGGTTCAGTGCGTTCCTAAGTCTTCCGAGGTATCTGGAGAGAAAGGGGATCCTGGTCCTCCTGAAAAAAAACAGGGGGGCAGAACACAGGCTGGACATCAGGTGTGACATATAAATCTGATTAGAAATTCACCGGCTAAGTGACGCCAAATAAAACCGGAAATCTTTGGCAATGGTTGAGTGTTTACACTCATGGGAGAGGCACTGTGGGGCAGAGAGGTCCAGGGCTGCACCCCGGCTCCCGCACTTCCAATCTGGTGCCCGTGACGAAGTTACTTTAACCTCTCTCTCTCAGCCTAAGTTTCTATCAGATCATAAACCCCCATATCATAACATGGGGATATTCAGAGTATTCATCCCTGAGAACTGTTGTGAAGATGGGGGGGGATGACCCACACCGTGCCTGGCAGACCGCAGGCACTCAGAAGCCTGTGCTACCACCGCCTCTGTTCCATTGTTACCTGAGAAGGGTGGAGATGGAGTTCCAGAAACTGGAAAATCAGAGCAAGTATTAGAGAAAACAGGTTTTAGTTTCTTCTGAAGCCATGAAAATATACGGATCATATGAACACAAAAATACCGAGGGCCAATTTTCAAAATCAAATCAATCTAACTAGTCAAATACACACCTCCCACCCAAATTAACCAAGCTAATAATTGCAAATGAAAATTAAAAATTAACACAATTTGCCTATTACATTAGCAATGTTTTTGTAATTATAATGACTAATGTTGGTCATAGGGTAGTGAAACAGGCACTATAATGTTTTCGTAAAGTTATGTGGTATCAGAAGTCATTAAATATTTAACTAAAATGTACCCAATAATTTCATTTCTAAATAATGATGCCTAAAGAAGTAAACCAAAATATGGAAAATGAGATGTGCATGATGATGGTCTCTATACTATTTATAGAGAAAAAGATGTAAATGATATAATTTATGAAATATTATGCAGCGATAGAAAGGATGGTTATGAAAACAAACATTGTAGAAAAAGACTTGTAATACAATACTATCTAAAAAGAGCTAAGATACTAAATGGAATATAATCTATGATTACAACATGTGAAAAAGTTAATTTGTACAGGAAAAATGTTAACTAACAGTGGTTGTATTAAGGAAGTAGGATACTTTAATTTTTTAGCATCTTTAGTTTCCACTTTTGGAAATATGGACAGATTTCTTTGGAAAACAAACATACATTTGACAAATGTGCTCCAAACTGCTTTGATGAAAATCAGATCATCCACTGGTATTCATTCGTGCATTCACTTCTATTAACGGTACAGACTGCATAAGCCAAGTCACCACTCTTAGAAGTGCTCTGTTTCCACAAAATGTGTCAGAGTTAATATCAAAATTCTTCCTTTTATTTATTTTTTTTAAAGCCTAATTCTCCATAGAACAACCTGTCCAATTCTCACCTTGTCCTTATTTATATCCATTTCCACTTTCAGGTTGAAGGAAACGGAAGATGGGGCAGGAACAAAACCAGAGTCGTCTCTATCCATGGCCGTTCATGGTCCCTGGAGGTCCCCACCAGCCTCCTCAGTAGGGCCAGGTCGCCCTAGTCCCTCCATCTCCCCAGCCTCACTAGCACACTCACGAAGAAGGCCAAGGTGTGCAAGTCAAGCACACCTTGACTGGTGGTCTCTCCATGGGGTTTCCCACAAAAGGAGCCCATAACCCACCACATCTCCCACCGTTAGCAGATCAGAGCAGGTGAGAGAATTTGTGACTCAGTAATGAAGGCAAAAGAACTCCAAGTTCTTCCTCATCTTATCTTAAGCTCTATGCTCTTTGGACCTTTCCACCTCTAGGCAAAAAGAACTGAAGTCTCGACAGCCCGATGGGTTGGATCAGAACACTGAACATTCACAACACACTGAGGCCATTTTTGCAGCACGCGGCCCGGACGTACACCCAGTAATCTCAGTCAGAGGCCTCTCTGACTCAGAGGAGTCTATGATGTATTGACCCGACAGCCTGCAGCTTCCCAAACCATCACTATTAATGACAAACTGATAACCCGTTAAGCATAAGGGAATGTGTCAGTGAAATTAAAAGGAGCCCTGCTCTTCTTGTGGGTCAAAGATAACTTGAACATCACACACTGCTGAACTTCAGATCCAACCCTTGGAGCTCAGGCCACATTGAAGGTGTCTGAAGCAGGGCTGGTGTGGACGCAACTCTGTTTACCCTGTCTGCCAAAGGCTGCACTGCTGGAGTCATGCAGGCTAGGCGTGGCCAAGCTCACAAAGGCGCCTTGTAGCTCTGCGGCCCAGCCTCAATGGCCTGTCTGTTACGTCTTCTGGGACATTTGGATGTGTCATGTGGACCCAGCTGTCAAGCCTGGCAGTCAGGTCAAATCCTTCATACATTTCTTCTTCTTTTTGATGTCATAACTTTGAGACAAATGACACCGCCCACCAATAACTGGGTAGCCCTCTAGGAAGAGCTTCCCTCCTCCCCTTACCGTGTCTCCCACTCACAGCACATCTACTGCCAAATGACAAAAAGCAAAATGATCCACTTTATGCATGGCCATTTAACAAAGAATAAAGCCAAGCAGACGGAAGGAGACTTCATCTGGGGATATTTTCACTTTCTATCAGGCTCTAGAGGCTGACTTAAACAAATGTGAACTACCATAAACCAAACTCTGATATGATTCTGGGATAAACATCATGGGTTATTTAACTCTGACAAATCAATGTTCTAAAAACCAGAGATTTGAAGATTTATTTTTCTTCTTCAAACCTGATAGTTTTTAAGTTTAGATTTCTCCCTGGCTTAAGGAACCGTAAAAGGGTAAGAATAAGAGCCCTCCCAGGCCCCATCTTGGTTCCCCAGTGGGGTCAGACTGTGCCCACTGAGTTCTGCTGCCTGTCAGGGGCCTAAAGGTTGGTATAGTGCTTCACAGCTGCCATCCCCCACCGAATGCAGGGAAACGTGTCAGCAGCTGGGAAGTAAGTGGCAGGTCGACCAGCCAGCTCACTCCCTCTGCCAAGGCCCAGTCACTCCCTTTTTGCAAGATGTACAGCCAAAGTATGCCCTGCACACTGCCATTGGGGTGGCACGGGGAAATCTCAGCTCATTTGATTTAGAAACAGATGAATAAAGCCTTTGGTGAGAATGAAGACATATCCATGATAGGCAGTGGTCACTTGTCTTCTCTTCCCATGCTCCATGCTCTCCCTGAGCAGAGCAAGCTCAGAAACATCTAAACGCTGGCGATTCCCAAATGTGTATCTCCAGCCCCAGTTTCTCTCCTGAGAGTTTGTTTTCCAATTGCCTTATTTCCAGCTGCCTTATTATTCCTCAACGTCCACAGCTAATCAATCATTAAATGATGTCAATTCTATTTCTCTTAGCATATAAGGCTCCCCTATACCTATGGCCTCAAACCTAGGCCACCCTCACCAAGTCTTATCTGGACAATTGACCTGGTCCCTGAGGCCCTCCTGGCCTCCAGTATCCCCTTCCTCTAATTCATCCTTCGCTGCCATTGAAGTCAACCTAGTAAACATCAACATAGTATCTACTCAAAAACACTGGTTCTCCTAATTGTTTATGGATAAATTCTGAACTCTTTAGTATGGCACTCAAAGACCTTCACCAACTGGTCTCAACTTCCCTGTCCAAACACATCTTCTGCTACTTTTTACCCCACCAGTGCTCTGCATTATTACAGCTCATGCCAGACAAAACTTCCAAAGCTTTTTGTCTGAAGAAATGGCATCTCCCCTGCATAGTACCTACTGCTACTTCACCTCTACCCCACAACTCTTATTTATCCTTCAAGACCCAACTCAAATGTCACCTCCTCTGTGAAGCTCTCCCTAAGCCCTACAGCTGTGAGTCACACTACCCTCTTTGGTGCCCTAATGCTCTCTGCATATTTTTATCCTAAAACAGCACACTGCACCACGAGGATCTGTTAAGATGCTGGTTTCCCCCAAGACGATGCTGGAAGGACCTTGAGGGTAGGAACCATATCTTTATCTCTGGACCAAGTACAGAGTTGCACAGAGTACACACTCGGTAAGTGTTGTTGAATCCATCAATCAGATGTAGGAGGAATTAAGGCAATGGAGGAATCAGGTTTTGACAGTCAGGATACTTGAGCCTTGCTCCAGCTGCCTCAGAGTCGAGTACTGTGGGAATTTAGTTTCTCATCTGTTGAATACGGGGGTGGGGCTATATGATTTCTGTGGTCCCTTTAACTCCTCTGTTCTAGAATTCAGACTACATTTTCCTTTAAAATCTACAGTGAAGAAAGACTCTATAAAACCCCATGGTAATAATATGTTCCAGGAGTTTGGACACGCTCCACAGAGCCAGCCAGGAAAATTGCTGCTCTGCCAGGCCACTGGGCTGAGCTCCCAAGGACGGCCAGCAATGGAGGCTCCTCCCCTAAACTCATAAATCCCCAACTGCCTTCTGTTACATTTGGAGGAAATACCCAATTGCCCTCTTTTCTGTTTCACTCTGCATATTTTGGCCAAAATGCTGCTTATTAAATATTATGCACAAGAAAAAAAATGACGATAAAAACCTAACACGCCTTGAAAATAATGAGTGCTAAAAACATGAATTAAACCACTAGGCTTACTATGGAAAACAGTATGGAGGTTTCTCAAAAAACTAAAAATAGAACTACCATATGAACCAGCAATTCCACTCCTGGGTATATATCCAAAAAAAACAAAAACACTAATTTGAAAAGATACACGCACCCCCATGTTCACAGCAGCATTATTTACAATTGCCAAGATATGGAAGCAACACAAGTATCCATCAGCTGATCAATGGATAAAGATGTGGCATATATATACCATGGAATATTACTCAGCCATAAAAGAAGAATGAAATAGGGGCTGCCCTGGTGGCACAGTGGTTGGGAATCCGCCTGACAATGCAGGGGACACGGGTTCGAGCCCTGGTCCGAGAAGATCCCACATGCCGTGAAGCAACTAAGCCCATGCACCACAACTACTGAGCCTGTGCTCTAGAGCCCCTGAGCCACAAGTACTGAGCCCTCGTGCCACAACTACTGAAGCCCGTGCGCCTAGAGCCCGTGCTCCACGACAAGAGAGAAGCCACCATAATGAGAAGCCTGTGCACCGCAACAAAGAGTAGCCCCCGCTCGCCGCAACTAGAGAAAGCCCACGTGCAGCAACGAAAACCCAATACAGTCAAAAATAAATATAAGTAAATAAATAAATAAATTTATTAAAAAGAAAACAAGAATGAAATAATGCCATTTGCAGCAACACGGATGGACCTAGAGATTATCATAATAAGTGAAGTAAGTCAGGCAGAGAAAGACAAATACTGTCTGTTATCACTTACATGTAGAATCTAAAAAATACAACAAACTAGTGAATACAACAAAAAAGAAGCAGACTCACAGGTATAAAGAACAAACTAGTGGTTACCAGTGAGGAGAGGGAAGGGGGGAGGGACAATGTAGGGGCAGGGGATTAAGAGGTATACACTATTAGGTATAAAATAAGCTACAAGGATATATTGTACAACATGGGGAATACAGTCAATATTTTATAATAACTATAAATGAAGTATAACCTTTAAAAATGGTGAATCACTATACCGTACACCTATAACATATAATATACATCACCTATACTTCAATAAAAAAAAATTTTTTTTAATTAAAAAAAAAAAAACTTCTAGGCTTGATAATCACCTCGTTACCCCATACTCTGGGGGTGGCTGGTACCTCAGGACGGCCACTTCTGTCCTCGCAGGCTGGGGAGCAGGGTAAGGCTTGACCATCTCGTGGAGCAACCCCGGGTGCTGGTCACTGTAGAAAAGTCCATGCTCCTGGGTCTTGCCCACCGGGGACATCATTTGCTTGGTCTTGAAGGGGTACTCGGGTGGAGGACCTCGGGGGTCCAGCACTTTAGCTGCAGGCTGGGCTGGGGAGGGACCCCCGCCCGCCTTGAACCCCTTTCCGGTCCCTGGGCCAGGGAGGTGTTGCTTTGCCCCGTTCCTCTCCAACGACAGCTGCATGATCCTCTCACTGAGAGAGCGGACGTGGCCCTGCTTGAGTTCCTTCAGCGCCTCGTCCTTGTGCGCCTGCCCGCTGTTGGCGCGGTTCACCGTGGGCCTGCCCTCAGTCCGCGCCTTCTGACTGGCGCCCCCGGCCACGTAGTAGCCGTGACCCACGGCCCCCTGCTGCTGCTGCTGCTGCGGTGGCGGCGGCTGCTGCCCCCGGAAGAACTGGGACTGCGCCTTGGCCTCCTCATACGTGGGCAGCTCCTCGTTGTTCTGCTGAGGCTGCGTGGACCGCACCTGTTTCTCCATCACCGTGTTGTCCACCTGGTGTTCCTGACCCTGCGGTTCCTGGCGTGCCGACTGGTAGACCATTTGTGGGTCTTCTTGTGTGAGGTTTTCCGTGGAAGAAAAGTTGTTTGTGGGGTGGGCTGGTCCTGCACTCCCTGTGGCCTGGTGCTGAATGGCCAGCAAGTTCATGTTCTCGGTCGGGGTACCATAGCGCAGTTGCTCCTGGATCAGCCGCTGTAACACTGTTCCAGCTGCCGCATCCTCGGAACCTCTCATTTCCACCTCTGAGATCCTCGGGAAGTTCGGCGGGTGGAAGTTACAAAGAGGATCCTCAACTAGAAGGTAAACATGGGAAAAAGATGTCAAGCTGTTCCACGCAGATATAGGTCTGGACGCACATGGTGAATAACGAACTTTCTAATGACAGAGGCATTTAAAGGTTTCCAATACACTGTCACTCCCATTTACCCTACAGTTTCTCATGGAAGCATCTCTCCAAATCAAAGTGTCTCTACTACTCTCCCTTCCCTTGCCTACTGTTTCCTCCTAGACCTTACTCGGGCCTTCAAGCCCTCCCTTTCCTTTAAGCTCCCCACCGACCCCTTCTCTTCATCATATAAACAGGTCAAGTCTTTTCCGTCTTAAAAAAAAAAAGAAAAAGAAAAAAAACAAGCAAAACTCAGAACCAAACAAAAAGAAACCATCTTTTCATGGCTCTACATAAACCTCTAATTGCCACCCTGCATCTCTCCTCTCCTTCTAATCGTCCTCAGAAAGCAATCGATACTTGCCATCTCCACTTTCCGAACGCGCCGTCCACTGCCCTCCCTACTGCTCTGATTAGTAATCATTCCCAGGGAGAACTTTCCAGCCTAACCTTTCTGAAGCATTTAGCATGTGATCACCCACTTCTTGAAATGCTCTCCTCACTCAGCATCCAGGCCACCCCCTCTCGTGGTTCGGGATCCTGCTGCTTTCTGTACACTCCATCTCTGGCTCCTTTTTCTCCACCTGCCCCTTAAATTCTTTCCCACAGCTCTGCCCTGAGCACTCACCCATCCTCACTTCGACAGATTCTCATCTCATCCACCGCTCGTCTGAACCTACTGACCCATGGCCCACCCATTTACAACCACCAGCCGATGGCCCACAGGTCCTCCAAACTCAACGTGTCTTCCTCAGCCCATCCAAACAAACCCTGTATCCCTGCCTCGTCTACTCTTTGCCAAGCCAGAAACCTGAGAGTTTTCCAAAATTCCTTCCTCTCCCTTACCCCCAACATTTGGTCAGCGCCTGCCTGTCAATTCTACCTCTGAAATGAAACATCTCTCCCAACTCTCCCCTTTATTCCCCTGCCAGTCTCCAAGTTCATTATCAATTACCACAGTACAACCACAAAAACCATTTTTAAGGAGCATATGATGTGCCAGGTATTGTACTAAGTTCCCTCCTTTATTTAGTTTAGTCCACATATAATCGCATGAGGCAGGTATTAATTCCCCCAGCTTACAGATAAGGAGAGAGGTTTAGAGAAGGTAAATCACCAAGGTCGCAGAGGTAGGAAGAGACAGATCCAGGATCCGACTCATTCCACAACGAAATCTGTGTTCATTCCACATGACAAGCCCACGGAGCCCCATACCCAAACCATTCCAACAGCCACCTCATCTATTTCTCTGACACTAGTCTCTTTCCCACTTCCAAACCCACCCCCTCAGACTCCAACTTATCTTCCCCACTGCCCTAAGATTTTTCAAACCAGAAAACTTAATCATATCACTCCTCTGCACAAAATTCCTCAACAAGTAATTATAGGATGAAACTGACACTCCATCACAGGGTGTAGCAGGCATTGCTTTATCCATCCAGCAGCATTTCATGCCATCACTGGCCCCCTCACCGGCAACCCCTTGGAGTTCAAGTTCCAGCAATACCCTAAGAAGTTCCCAGACATGCGAGCTCTCTCTGGCCTCCAGGACTTTGCTCCCATTCATCCCTCTGCCTAGAAAGATGCATCTCACCACACCCTTCTTGGGAAATTCCTAGACACGCTTTGAGTGATGGCTCCAAAGCTATCTTCTAAGTAAAACCTTGCCTGCTGTAGCCCAGCAGGCTTGAGCCCTCCTTCTCCAATGTCCGGGCTCCATTATTATACCTCCCTTAGAGCAATCGTCACAATAGATGGCAATTACTTATGTACACAGACTCTAAACTCCTTAAAAGCAAAGATCGTGCCTCCTCACCTGGGTATCCCTAGCACACAACTCAGTGCCTGCATGTAATGGGGGTCAAACGTGTAACCAGTAAAAGAATATCTGAGCACCATGAAATATATAATTTACCCCATTTCACAATGGTACTAAGAAGTAGTGTATTGAGGATATTTATAGTGTTAGGATAGTAAAAATTCTACTACTTACTACTGGCAAGACTTTGAGCAAATCACTTGCTCTCTTAGAGCTCAACATCCTCCCCTGCCAATAGAGGGAGCTGAGCTAGCCCCTTAGAGATAAGCAGCCTTCACTCTTACAATTCCATGCAGTGATGGTTCTTTGTTTTTACATATGCACAGGACACATCATTTTCCCCCAAACTGTCTTTCTTCCCCAAGGTTGCCTTTTTTTTTTTCTATGAATGGCATCCTCATCAGAGTCAACCAGACAGAAATTTCAGATTCAGTTTTGATCCTTTTGTCTCCTTTGCTCCCTACATTTAATCAAGTGCCAAGCACTTTTCAGTCCACAGTGAAATGAGAAAAAATGAAGGTGGTGTGATAAGTGAAATGAGAAAAAATGAAGGTGATGTGATATGCTTAACAAGACACAGAAATACACACATACATGTGTATATATCTAGACGTATGTCATTGGTTTTATTGTCTTCTTTTGGCAAGGGATTCTGTCAAGGATTACATCCCTCTTACACTTTTCAGTATTAAAATATGAGAAAAGGCGACCGTAGATGACATTTTGAGTGTCTCCGTAACAGCAAAGACTGCAGCCCCAGCTTCCATGCCCTCAGCTACTCCCCGGGTTCCAGCTCCTTAACCAGTTGTCTAAATGTCCTGAGCAGCCTAATATCTCTTGCCTCTGGCCTCTTCTCCTTTTGATCAACACTGTATTTATCTGTATTTGTCTACTAGAATTCAAGCACCAGAGAATAGAGAGTTTTATCTGTTACGTTCACATGCTGTATACCCAGTGCCTAGAATACTACCCCAATATACAGAAGGCATTCAGGAAAGAATTGTGGGGGGCAGGGATAAATTAGAAGTTTGGGATTAACATATACACACTACTATACATGAAAGCGATAAACAACAAGGACCTACTGTATAGCACAGGGAACTATATTCAGTATCTTGTAATAACCTATTATGGAAAAGAATCTGAAAAAGAATAGATGTATAGATAGATAGATAGATATACATATAACTGAATCACTTTGCTGTACACCTGAAACTAACATAGCATTGTAAACTAACCATACTTCAATTAAAAAAATGGTTAAAAAAAAAATAAGAGAAAAAATAATTGCCAAATAAAGAACTTTACAGACTGGTTTCTGAAGCTCAACTCTGATCGACCCCAAAATCACACCTCTGTGACCTCAGGCAAATTACTTGGCTTCTCTGAACCTCTCTGCTCTGTATAATGGTCAGGCTTCATATCTGCCTCACAGGACGGCATGTGGAGTGAATTCAAACTTATTCCTCACCTTCAGAGAAGGTGTACAGTAACTGAGATATAAACCGGAAGTTCAACAACAAAAATTTTTAAACAACAAAAACAGATCATTGAAAGTCCACACAAAATGAATTGCCAAATAATTGTAATAAGTGATGAACAACCCTGGGAAAGCGATTAACAGTGTGGGTTGAGTTGAGCCATCACTCACTCTACAAATACCAACTGCCAACCTGTTATATTCAGGCATTCTGATAGGTGCTGGGGTTAGGAGAGTAAAGTGGACAGTCCTTACCTTCAGGGCTTAATGAAACAAGCAAATTCAAATAAAAATCAACATTTTAAAATAAAATGAATAAAAATTCAAATAAAAATATATATCCAAAGGAAAAAGATTTTTTTGGATGAATAATAAAAGGAATCGTGTCGCATCAAGCATGAAAACTACTGAATTTCCTTTTCATAAGCACATTTGGCAAGAACCCTGAGATCTTCTTTAAAGTGGTTTTGAAGCTTCCTTTTCATGGTTTAACCAATCTCATAAACCCTCAAAAATAGGCAGAAAGTTTTTACAAAGGAAGCAGTTCCTTCCCGACTATAGTTTTGAATTTCTCTGAATTTCTGAATCATTTGCAAAAAGAGGTAAAAATGAAAGCAGAGAAGAAAAAAAGGAATGAAAGATTCTGGGAAAGAATACAAAAGAATATTTAGGAATTAGAAGAAAATTAGGGCATAAATGGTATAATTCTGAAGTTCCTACATACTTAGGAACTCTGTTGAGAGGGTCACATATTATAGTAAAACAGTCTATTAAAACCTTGTTAATGTTTACCAAACATTAAAAATAAGGCACCTACCAATACAGAGACAACCAATAATCCAATATGCTGATATTTAAAACAAGGATAGAGAAAAAAATTACGCAAAAGAGCGAAAAATGAGAAACATGAGATTGTTCTGCTTTTCCAACACAAGTGCCAATAAAAGAACTTACCAACTTTTTCCCTGATGCTACTGTTTGCCTCCACCGTCAAAGATGCTTCATGCCTCCCAGAATAGAGCTGAAAGTCTGGGAAAAAGTAGTTGGGGTCTTCCAGAATCTGGATGGGACTACTGGGGCTGTAACAGGCAGGAGGGGGACCTGGGGGCAGAAAGCAAAGTGCATATTAGTGCCAGTGAAGTCCTCCTCTCCCTCTTTGCCGTGTGACTCACACTAGCTGTTCTCCCACACACATTTCCACTGGCAGTGGCAGCTCTGTCTTTTCGATTCATAAAATTCCAAAGTTACTATTCAGAATCATCACAAGTCTAGCCACCCACCAAAATGACCCATGAGGTCACAATAACAATTTTCAAGACACGCTGAGCGAAGGCAGGGACCCTTTCTCACAACCTACTTCCACGGGCAGCAGCAGAAACACTGGCAGAAATCAAGTCCCCTGAGGAACTGGACAAGTCACTAAGTTTGGAAAGGTCAAGGTTGGGGAAAAGAGGGAGGCAGGGAGGCCAGAAAAGGAAAACTAAAAGGGGAAGGGCAGCTGTCTCTTGGAATGTATGAAAGATGCAGAGAGGGGTGGTCATTTTGCCAGACCACGTGTTAGCAAGGGCCTGTCCCAACCCAGGACAGAGCGCTCAGCCCCACTCTGAGAGTTCTGGAGCCCTGTGTGGCAGTGTGAGCCCGGGTCATGGGTTCTGGCCCTCTGCCAGGCACTGGCCTTTCAGCTCCTCTGTATCTGCTTCACACTCAAAGCAGAGTGTGCTTCCTGTTTCAATTAAACGTGACACTGTGTTCAATTCTACAGTCACTGAACATGATATACCACGACAGCGACACCGATCTGGCATCTACAATATCGTGGGAACACCCAGCGGGATGGGTCTGGGATGTCTTTCCTCTATGCACTAGTTTCTCTGCGTGTGCACCAAGTTGAAGGCTCTTTCTGGGAAAAGTAACTTAGTTTACTCTGGGGAAAGAGTCAGGCTATTTTTTTTTAAATTAAAATCCTTGCCCCCAGGGATTCCTCAATATACGCAAATCAATCAATGTGATACACCATATTAACAAATTGAAGAGTAAAAACCATATGATCATCTCAATAGACGCAGAAACAGCTTTTGACAAAATTCAGCACCCATTTATGATAAAAACTCTACAGAAAGTGGGCAGAGAGGGAACCTACCTCAACATAAAAAAGGTCATATACGACAAACCCACAGCAAACATCATTCTCAATGGTGAAAAACTGAAGCATTTCTTCTAAGATCAGGAACAAGACAAGGATGTCCACTCTCACCACTATTATTCAACGTAGTTTTGGAAGTCCTAGCCACGGCAATCAGAGAAGAAAAAGAAATGAAAGGAATACAAATTGGAAAAGAAGAAGGAAAACTGTCACTGTTTGCAGATGACATGATACTATACATAGAGAATCCTACAGATGCCACCAGAAAACTACTAGAGCTAATCAATGAATTTGGTAAAGTTGCAGGATACAAAATTAATGCACAGAAATCTCTTGCATTCCTATACACTACCAATGAAAGACCAGAAAGAGAAATTAAGGAAACAATCCCATTCACCATTGCAACAAAAAGAATAAAATACCTAGGAATAAACCTACCTAAGGAGGTAAAACACCTGTATGCAGAAAACTATAAGACACTGATGAAAGAAATCAAAGATGACACAAACAGATGGAGAGATATACCATGTTCTTTGATTGGAAGAATCAATATTGTGAAAATGACTATACTACCCAAAGCAAACTACAGATTCAATGCAATCCCTATCAAATTACCAGTGGCATTTTTTACATAACTAGAACAAAAAGTCTTAAAATTTGTATGGAGACACAAAAGACCCCGAATAGCCAAAGCAGTCTTGAGGGAAGAAAACGGAGCTGGAGGAATCAGACTCGCTGACTTCAGACTATACTACAAAGCTACAGTAATCAAGACAATATGGTACTGGCACAAAAACAGAAATATAGATCAAAGGAACAAGATAGAAAGCCCGGAGACAAACCCACGCACCTATGGTCAACTAATCTATGACAAAGGAGGCAAGGATATACAACGGAGAAAAGACAGTCTCTTCAATAAGTGGTGCTGGGAAAACTGGACAGCTACATGTAAAAAATGAAAGTAGAACACTCCCTAACACCATACACAAAAATAAGCTCAAAATGGATTAGAGACCTAAATGTCAGGCCAGACACTATAAACCTCTTAGAGGAAAACAGGAAGAACACTCTTTGACGTAAATCACAGCAAAATCTTTTTTGATCCACCTCCTAGAGTAATGGAAATAAAAACAAAAATAAACAAATGGGACCTAATGAAACTTAAAAGCTTTTGCAAAGCAAAGGAAACTACAAACAAGACAAAAAGCAACCCTCAGAATTGGAGAAAATATTTTCAAATGAATTAACCGACAAAGGATTAATCTCAAAAATATATAAACAGTTCATGCAGCTCAATATTAAAAAAACAAACAACCCAATCCAAAAATGGGCAGAAGACTTAAACAGACATTTCACTAAAGAAGATATACAGATGGCTAAGAAGCACATGAAAAGCTGCTCAACATCACTACTTATTAGAGAAATGCAAATCAAAACTACAATGAGGTATCACCTCACACCAGTTAGAATGGGCATCATCAGAAAATCTACAAACAACAAATGCTGGAGAGGGTGTGGAAAAAATGGAACTCTCTTGCACTGTTGGTGGGAATGTAATTCAGCCACTATGGAGAACAGTATGGGGATTCCTTAAAAAACTAAAAATAGAATTACCATATGACCCAGCAATCCCACTACTGGGCATATACCCAGAGAAAACCATAATTCAAAAAGACACATGCACCCCAGTGTTCACTGCAGCACTATTTACAATAGCCAGGTCATGGAAACAACCTAAATGCCCATTGACAGACGAATGGATAAAGAAGATGTGGTGCATATATACAATGGAATATTACTCAGTCATAAAAAGGAACGAAATTGGGTCATTTGTAGAGACACAGATGGATCTAGAGACTGTCATACAGAGTGAAGTAAGTCAGAAAGAGAAAAACAAATATTGTATATTAACGCATATATGTGGAATCTAGAAAAATGGTACAGATGAACCAATTTGCAGGGCAGAAATAGAGACACAGATGTAGAGAACAAACGTATGGACACCAAGGGGGGAAAGCAGCAGGGGGTGGGGCTAGTGGTGTGATGAATTGGGAGATTGGGATTGACATGTATACACTGATATGTATAAAGTAGACAAGTAATAAGAAACTGCTGTATAAAAAAATAAATAAAATTCAAAAATTTGAAAAAAAATAAAAGGCCTTTTCTATTAAAAACTATATATGTACATATATATAGATATATATATATGGTAGCTAAACATGAATATCAATTAGATTAGTTACAAATACAAGGAAAAACAATTTAGAGAGTTAATGGCTAAGGACATCTTAGTGCCTTTTCCGTTAATGTGTAACTATAATGGATCATTGTATAGTTTGTCCTGGTCTTCTCCTCATCACGTGTGGAATTAATCCATATCAAAACTTTCTTGTACCCAAACCTGAAGGTTTGTCCACAGCTGTCCAGGTGTGTCTAAAGTTTACCTCGACAGCTTCTCTTCCATCCTGGATATCCTTTCCCTAGCATTCTGGACAATGAGCCCTCCCCTCTGATTCTCCACTGTTGGTGGAGATAAGATAGATGGTACAAAGCATGCCAAGAGACTTCACAGGGTGGCGGCACCTCATTGGGTCATCAGAATCCAAATTTTGCCAATTCATTAATTTACCATGAGAAACACAACTGCCAGAGGGAACGGTCTCTTATGCTCTCCAGGCCAGCTAGCACATTTACTGTTTTGACATTTCCACAAGAAGCCAAATTACAACTTGGAAGTTGCATGGTGAGCAAGAAATCCCAGTTAGGGAGGTAGCTGCATGCTCAAATGATGGATGCCACTAGGTAGAGTTGTCTGATGCCTCCATAGTCCTCAAAGGAATTTTCCCACCCAGACACCCAAGCAGCACCCATTTCACAGTGGCAATTTACCCGAGTTGTAGACAAAGCTTTTAGGGAAAATATTATCTGAGATGCTTGTGTTACTGACTGTGGAACCCGAAAAGGAGTGGGCAATACCAAGCCTCAGAATTAAATCTGATTACTTTGGTCTATAGTTCCAACAGAAATTGTTTCAACATTTAGTCAACGTGTGCCTGGCATGTTCTAAGTGCCAGGCGCCATGCTATAGCGATAAGACAAGAACTCTGCCGTCAGGAGTCTCAGAATTCAGTAGGAAGCAGACATGTTGGCTGGCAGTTACGATGCAGGGTAGCGTTGGCTGTAACAAAGGCTTGTTCTAGATACAGTGGGAGCTCAGGACAAAGGGCCTAACCCTGCCTAAAGGTCAAGAAAACCTGCACAGAGGCCAAGGAGCTTAAGCTGATCCTACTTCAGTATCTGATTTTCACAATGAAAGAAAATGCATTTTTATGATTATATATTACCAATAATACAATCATATAGAGAACTGCTGTTAGTCTTATGGTATGTTTCTGTTTAATTTTATACATTAAGATTTGTACATACAAATTTGGAATCACACAGTGTCATGCTGCTGTCACTTAGCATGATAACATGAGTTGTTCTCCTGCGATGTAATAAAAATACATTAAAAAAAAAAATCCTTGCCCCAGAGATAATTCCATTAGAAGAAAAATCATGTTTTTCAGCCATCATTTCAAACAGGTCATTTGCAATTCTTGCTAGGATTGTTATCTACCCATTTCCCATAAGGCCAAAGCTAGTAGTAAGCAACTAATTATTCTAAGAGGCTGGAAGATGGAAATTTACTCAACTTCTTCCCGAGTTTCTCTACCTCAACCCGTGAAATAATATTTGCACGTGTGCTCACATGTATCATAAGCATGTTTACATTAGAGAGAAAAAGAGAAAAAAGATTTTGACCACCAGAATATTTATCTTACAATGTTAAAATAAATAATGTAGTTGTGACTTAGATCTTAAGGATAAATAAAAACAGAGTATGAATGACATACTATATAAAGATCAGCCTAAAATGACAGTTCCAATGCCTGTGACAGTATCTGTCAGCGTTCTCTTTTTGGCCAACCCAGAAAGGACTACCCTGGAAAAGAAACTCAGCCCTTTCTGGGCCTCATCTTCTACATCTATAAATCTAAAAGTCAAGGCTAAAATTAGGATCCAAAGGCAAATCCTGGCCTGGCTTCTACTTCAGGCAGGTGGAAAATATTGGTGGAAAGTTGGAGAGACGCACAGAGCAACCTTGGCCACCTGTTAGGATCACCTGGGGAACTTTGCCAATGCCAGTACCCCAGTCTCACCCAGACCTAGTCAATCAGAATCACTGGGACAGGGCCCAGGCATGTGTATTTTATAAGGCTCTTCATATGATTCCGATGTGCAGCTACCGCTGAGAAGCCCTAAGCTAGATGGAGAACAGTGCACACAGGCAAAGAAACAAAAAAACACCAACACACCTTCTGCACCCTCCGCCCCTCTCCCACCAAATCAGAGCCAAGGAGGAGTTGAGGACCCATACGCTTGAGTAAAGAAGGTGTGACAGATACACATTACTATATACAAAATAGACAAACAACAAGGACCTCCTGTGTAGCACAGGGAACTATATTCAATATCTTACAATAACTTATAATGGAAAAGAATCTGAAAAAGAATATATATATATATTTTTATATATATATATAAAAACTGAATCACTTTACTGTACACCTGCAACTACACAACATTGTACATCAACTATACTTCAATTCAATTTAAAAAAAAAGTGTGGTGTTCTATTACGATCTAGGTCAGGAATGGCACATGCCAGTAGATTACAACTCTTTGGGTCCTACCATCTAATCATGTGACTAAAAATTTTAAATGATAACAGAGAGTAAACTGCCAATAAAACTGTGGCCTACCTAAGAATATATATGTGTATATGTATGGGTGTATAAAGGTGTGTGTAGGGAATGTGTATATGCATAGATACATGCTTTCAACATGGAGCCCAGTTAAGAATCCTGCAGTAAGCCATTCCCGTCATCACAACACTGGTATAAACTGCTTTTCCACACCTTATCCAACGGCCTGCCGAGTGAGAGTAGGTCCCAGGGCTCCAGGCCACAGGGCGCTACAGAGAGAGCAGAGCTGGAAGGGGGGGCCTGAGCTCAGAGGGCACCAAAGATGCGCCGCCTCTCACCATTTCTTCGGCAGGCCTCAGTATTAAGAAAGAACTAGGACTTCCCTGGTGGCGCAGTGGTTAAGAATCCGCCTGCCAATGCAGGAGACACGGGTTCGAGCCCTGGTCTGGGAAGATCCCCCATGCCGCGGAGCAACTAAGCCCGTGCGCCACAACTACTGAGCTCGCGCTCTAGAGCCCACAAGCCACAACTACTGAGCCCTCGTGCCACAACTACTGAAGCCCGTGCGCCTAGAGCCCGTGCTCCACAACAAGAGAAGCCACCGCAATGAGAAGCCCGCGCACTGCAACGAAGAGTAACCCCTGCTCGCCACAAGTAGAGAAAGCCCGTGAACAGCAACGAAGACCCAACACAGCCAAAAATAAAGAAAGAAAGAAATACTTAAAAAAAAAAAAGAAAGAAAGAAAGAGACTCAGTGGCCCACACACTGACCGAGAGTTCCGTTCCCACTCTGCCCCCTCTCCTTGGAAGTGAAGAGAGAAGTCTGGCTGAGCAGAGGATCCGGACAGACCCTACGGACAGCCAGGCTCAGGAATCATCACTCCACTGAGCCAACAGACAACCCAGTGAGCTATCCCAGCACTGCCACACCCGAAAGGCATCATTTCGCTTCCAGCTCCCTCACCTGTAAGACACGGTAAAATGACAATAACGTGTACCACAGGGTGGCACGACATTCCTGGGCTACACAGTAAAAATGCAAGAGAGACACCATCCGCCGTCCCACGTGCACATAATCTTTCCCTTCCTGTTCTAGTGCAGGATCTTCGTTAGGAACTCCGGTAGCACGATTTGAGTCTGTTTTCTTATGTAAAAACATAGGGCATATAATCTAACCAACAGGGTCAAGGATCTCTGAAATCAGAAACTGGACATCAATACCTGTCATAAGCAGAAATTCAGTTTTCCTTGTTAGCAGGTCTCCAGCCCCGGGAGCAAGAACTGTGAGAAACCACAGGAGATGCCCGGACACCACCCCTACCCAGTGAGTGCTGCGAGGCCTGGCTGGGGCCCAGGGCCTAAGTGACAGTGCAGGTTTTAGGGGAGTCCACAGCTGACCAAGGATTCTGCTTCTATGTAATCTGTACATGGAGTTGCCTCTCAGGGTTTCCATGTAAGGTTCTCTTGACTTAGTAACTTGCAGTCACCTACTTTCAACCCAAACCTTCATCTAAGGACCATGGCTCACACAGCTTTAGTCTGCGTGGGGAAAGTGGCAGAAGCAACAGAAAACCTGCCCAGGGTCTCCCTCTGGGCAGGGGGCTTGCAGCCCCTCGGGCTCCTGCCTGAAGTAAAGCTAGACATTTGTTTGTGCTGTACTCGGCAGAGGGTGAAATTCTGCAATTTCAGTTTGAGGGTTCAACGTTTCTGCCTTATATTGATGATGACCCATTTCAACAAGAACAGTTCCTTTCTCTTTGCAAACACTGCATGTCATTTCTCAACAAGAATCCTTTGCTTCTCTCTCTACGAGCATGACTACTTTTGGCTGGCTTCTAAAGCACTGAAAACTTCCTTCCCACTATGGTTTTACTCTCTCACTTTCTTTGTAACTGTCCAGAGGCCTTTAGGTAATGTGACCCTGAACAAGACTTTTTTCCCTCCCTCCATAGTAGGGATAACAAAGGCCTCGTTGTTGAAGGAAAAATGAATCGAGGTAAAAATGAAGTGAGTTTCCTGGGGGAGGCGAGAGGTACAACAAGAATCCTGGTCACCTGCTCATCTGTTTCACCTCCACTGTAACTGATTCGTTCCCTAAGATCAGATCCGGAATCCATAAACAGACCAACATAAGAGGCTCAGGAGTCTCCTTCAGGTGTAAACACCAGAGGACACTCAAACCGTCACCCCACTATCACCCTGCACTCACACAGCTGGGAATCACCTGTCCTTAATTAAACTCCACTGCCAGCATGCCACTCCCTTGCACATAAACATATCGGCTACAGCTTCAAGTTCAAATTCTGTTCGGTTTTCAAGGCTGTCGACACTCGGCCCCCTCCTTTAGCTGTCAACAGTCCTGCTGGTCCCCTCAGTATCCCAGCATCCCGTGAACATGCCACCCTCATTCTCCAAGGCCCTGCTGGGAATGCCACCCTCTAGCTGCACACTCCCCTCCCCAAGTCCTCTAAAGTTCATCCCGATACATTTACCTCTTCAGGTTACCTCCCCTACAGTGGCCTGCCTTCCCCCAATGGCCACGGTAATTATGATCGAAAGCGCACAACTGAGCACTTAACATCAACTGCCTAGTAGTTTGCAGTAGTCACTTAATATAGGCTGGTGCATCCGACAATCCCATTCCTGGGCATATACCCAGACAGAACTCTAATTTGAGAAGATACATGCACCCCTATGTTCACAGCAGCACTATTCACAATAGCCAAGACATGGAAACAACCTAAATGACCATCGACAGATGAATGGATAAAGAAGATGTGGTACATATATACAATGGAATACTACTCAGCCATTAAGTAGATGCACATATCTAAAAAACAAAAAGACTCACAGATACACAGAACAGACTAGTGGTTGCCAAGGGGAAGGGGCGATGGGGGAGGGAAAGACTAGGAGTTTGGGATTAGCAGATGCAAACTATTACATATAGGACGAATAAACAAGGTCCTACTGTATAGCACAGGGAACTATATTCAATATCCTATGATAAATCATAATGGAAAAGAATATGAAAAAGAATATGCATATGTATAACTGAGTCACCTTGCTATACAGCAGAAATTAAACACAACATTGTAAATCAACTATACTTCAATAAATAAATTAATAAATATATATATATATATATATATATATATATATATATATATATATATATATATGCTGGTGCTAGTGCCCTGGTGAAGCTTGAAGACAAGGCACCATACGGGTACTTGCTACTTTCTGTATAAGGTATATGGTTCCCTTACTACCTGCTGACTGATGGAGAACTTGGCATATCCTCTGGGATGGTGTCACTACCAAGTTTAATGAGAGGGTCCCTTCAAAGCCAGTCTCTGAGAGTTCCCGATGATTCCCTGGCCCTCTCAGTTCTCTAAGATGAGGAAGCACTCGCTCTCCCCTTTGCTCTGGGGCCTTCACTCACTGCGAAAAAACTCCCAGGTGTCACTGCGCCCAAGTGCAAGACTTTCTGCCAGCTCCATGGAAGCCAAAACCACCTAATGCCTTTAAAAACAATTCCACTGTCGAGATTAGAATAACCTCCTCTAACCGAGATTTTAACCACAAGCAACAGAACAATTCTGTGTGGCTTCTACCTTCCTTTTCAAAGAGCTAAGGAATTTACTGAGTGCGCCAGCGGCCTCAAAGTTAAATGTAAGCAACTAAGCCTTCGGATTCTGGCAGAACTGGAGGTTTCTCCGGGGAGTAGAATACTCTGCTCAGGGAGACAGATGCCCTAGAAACAATGTTTTTAAAGGGAGCGTGGAGACTCCACGACCAGTATGTGAAAAATAAGGGGTAGTCTGTTCACGAGCCCTCATGTGAAGCCAAGCTCCCTCCCTGGGGTGGCCAAGTCACGCTCTTGAACCTGAGGCCTGAAGGAAGCAGACAGGTCCTGGCACCCCCCTCTGTGAACGCCTGCACGCAGCACACACACTGAAAAAGCAAACAGGGATCTCCAACACTAAACTGACGGCACACACCTGAATACACCTTCTCACCCCTTTTCTCCCAAGGAACCATTATTTGAAACCCAAGTTGGGGGGAGTGGGGAGGAGGTGGGAGCGGGGAAGATTTCTAAAATTTCCAGCCTCTACAGATATGGTCTTCCTGGGCATGGAACTTGAATTTGAATCCCTGGAATAATCCATCCATTGTAGAAAACAAGAAAAATAAATACACCTATTTAATTTAGACTCTCTCAAAGTGGAATTTGTGATGAATACCTTTAAAGTTGTGCGAAGTTTAACTTTGTAATGCTTATTTAAAAATATCTCTGAGATAGTATCAGTGTGAACCAAAATACAGAATGTATGCTTAACCTTTAAAGTAACAATTGAGTTCAACAGGGCCCTGTGATGTGAGCTATAAATAACAAAGAAATGAGTAAGACCATCCTTAGCCTTAGGATATTTTGATTCCATTCTGGAGACAACGTGCATGCAACTATCCAAACTTCATCGCAGAGTAAGTACTCTATTAAAGGGACACAAAGCTTTGTAGGCTCAGGAGTAATTCGTTACTACCTGATGATTGACAGAGGTGATTCGGAGCTAAAAGGGCAAGGAGAAAGAGACTCCTGAGCTGAAGTGGAAAAAAGGAGGATGTTCATCTGCTTCAGGGTGAGGAGAGGGTGCTAGTGAGGAAAGATGAGCCCAAAAAGGTAGAGGTGAAGCATAGGGACTGAGTCACCAAAGTGTTTGGTCTCTTTAAGCAATGGAGAATTCATCGGTGCTTGGGTATGGGTAAGGAGGAGGTTGAAGCTGTATCTGCAGACCCAGAATCCAGTATTTGGTTTTAAAAGCCTATAGAGTTATCATATGATCCACCAATCCCACTCCTGGGCATATATCCAGAGAAAACTCTAATTCGAAAAGATACATGCACCCCAATGCCCATAGCAGCACTACTTACAATAGCCAAGACATGGAAGTAACGTAAGTGTCCATCAACAGATGAATGGATAAAGAAGATGTGGTACATATATACAATGGAATATTACTCAGCCATAAAAAGGAACGAAATAATGCCATTTGCAGCAACATGGGTGGACGTAGAGATTATCATACTAAATGAAGAGAAAGAGAAAGGCAAATACCATATGACATCTAAACTATGATACAAATGAACAGAAACAGAAAGGGGGTGGGGGAAGGATAAATTAAGAGTTTGGGATTATCAGATACACACTACCATATGTAAAATAAACAATGAGGTCCTACTGTATAGTACAGGGAACTATATTCAATATCCTATAATAAACCATAATAGAAAAGAATACGAAAAAGAATATATACATACATATATGTATAACTGAATCACTTTGCTGTACACCAGAAACTAACACAACATTGTAAATCAGTTGTACTTTAATAAAAATAAATAAATAAAAGCACTAGTACATTATTTTCATAACACTACAGAAATGGAAAATAATTTAGAATTAGGTGGTTCAACTTTCAACTACTACCTATCATATCCCTGATAGTCAATCACCTCTAATTAAATACTAATAGTGTTGGAGAACCCTGAACTCACTGTGTGAGCCGTGGAAGTTGGGTCTACCTCCCATTACAGAAGCCAAAAGGTCCCCTCCCTGTTCTAGCAGTTAGGAGGACCGAGGCCCAGTCAACTGATATTCCAACCAAAGACTCTGAATCTTGAGGAAATGACACAAACACAAAGGATGCTGATAAAGTATCTATGGTAACAGTACCCCTAGGAGTCCAGGAGCAACACTGGTATCCATGGTAGCCGCCATCATCACAAGACAAGTAGCCTACCCCTGCCTGGGTTGCCGGTATATCTTCACTTAGGTTCCTGCTCATTTTCTGAGCCTTCCCATTAATATGTGAGCTGCCCAATGTACTTCCAATAAATTCTTCTTTTGCTTAAGTTAGCCAAAGTTACTTCGCACTGCTTACAATCAAGGACTTCTGATAGACATATATCATAGGTCTATATGTGGAATCTAAAAAAATTATACATATGAACTTATTTACAAAACAGAAATAGACTCACAGACATAGAAAACAAACTTACAGTTACCAAAGGGGATGGGGGAGGGATAAATTAGGAGTTTGGGATTAAAATATATATACTACTATATATAAAATAGATAAACAACAAGGACCTACTGTATAGCACAGGGAACTATACTCAATATCTTGTTATAATCTATAATGGGAGAGAATGTAAAGAAATAATATATACATTTATGTATAACTGAATCACTTTGCCGTACACCTGAAACTAACACAACATTGTAAATCAACTATATTTCAATAAAATTTTTTTAAAAAAGAACTTCTTATAGATACAGAGACTTACTTTACAAAAAACTTTAATTGTTCTGACCCCTATTCTAAGAACACAACACTGTATGGTAAGTACTACATGACTTAGCACAACCTGCCTTGAATTATAGCAACTCATGTCTATTGCCCCAAATATCCTTTGCACAAAATCTAGAGAAATGCTTGCAGTTCCCCCAAAGTTTCCTCCATCTGGAGGGCCTTTCTCCCTATACGGATCAAGGAAACTCTTACTTCGGCACACACTAAATGCTAAAATATATACCCTGACTATCCAAATGCCTCTGGAAGCCCTCCTCTAGTGCCACTTCCTCCAGGAAGCCATCTACCCCTCCTCCCCAAATTTTGTATATGCCACTCACCTGCATTCCCATCACATTTCATGCATATTTATGCTGCAATATATTACATTGCCTATGTATTTAATTTTTTTAGTTTTTTTTCTCTCCCCATTAACTTGTAAGTTGATTAACAGCAAGGACCTTGCCTTACTCACCTCTTGTATCTCCAGTTTCCAGCAGGAATAAGATCAAAGTAAGTGCTCAGTACATATTTATTGAATCAGTGACCCATCTGCATATGTTCACAATCCCTAGCAGTTTCTAGCACATAATGGGCACTCAATAAACATACATTAATGGAATTAAGATACATTTTTAAATAACCAATTACGAACATATTCTTAATTCTACAGCGCTTAACTCAAAGGCGAGTTGTCTCTTTCAATCTACTCAGGAGACCAAGGCTTGGTAAAACCTAGTGGGGGAAAAAAAAAAAAAGAGAGAAAGCCACCTAGTGCTAAAACAGGTTAATTACAAGCATGCTGTGATCCAAATCCTGCAGGGGCTTTGTACATGTTAGAGGTAACAACATCACAGGGATTTTGTAGCTTAAACACAAATTCACATTTAGAGAAAGGGGCTCTTTGGTCCCACTCAACACCCACGGCAGGTCCCAGAGCCCTGGGACTGTGTGCTAAATACAGCCCTTGGTTTCTGCTTCCTCACATGTCTGAGAGCTGGTGCAGTCAGGAGACCTCTAAGGGTATTCACTCATGCACCGTTAAACAAATAAATACATAAAAGGAGTCATCGCAGTCCCACCACCCAGAGTCACAGGGAGTATACAAGGAGAGCGTCCACGATAAAAGGACCCTATCTACCAAGAGGAAATCATTTTTTAAATTTGGGTTTTACTATCAAATCCAAAGGCTACATAAATATCTTGACTCAAGTACACATAATATCATAATTCATATTTCATGTTGATGTATTTGGTGTTTAACTTAGCTAAAACTAAAAGTACCTGGACTTCAGAGATGCCTTTCCTCAGATAAGTTTTTTCTTTTAAACCACTTTATTAAGGTATGATTAACACATAAAAAGCTGTACATATTTAACGTATACAGCTCGATGAGTTTGGGGATAAGCATACACTATAAAACCATCACCACCATCAAGGTCACAGACATATCCATCACGTCCCAAAGTTTTCTCCCACCCCCTCTATTATTTGTGTGTGTGTGTGTGTGTGTGTGTGTGTGTGTGGTAAGATCTTAATCTATCCTCTTAGCAAATTTTCAGTATACAATACAGTACTGTTAGCTCTAGGCACTATGCTGTATAATAGATCTCTAGAACTTATTTACTCGGATCAGTTTTAATAAATAAGCCCTATATTAATTCAACAACTGAAATTTAAATAATCTTTAAACATACCCTATTTGTTTATACTTATCTCAGGACCACAAAGGGATTCTTTCGGGTGCCCTGGCTCACATTTTGTTCCCAGTGAGGAAAAACAATTATTATTAGCAGGTAAGCTCCGTTGCTCAAACATGTTTCTATCACTGTTTGCAGACAGTAAGTACTTAATGTTTTGGGAACAAAGGAAAACAAACAGGATGAAGAGCCTTAAAATAAACCCCAAGACTTAAAGTGACAACTTGAATGCACAGATGTGCTCCTCAAAGCTCCCTCTCACCCACACTGCAGAGAGAGGAACAGTTCACACGCGAGGATCTTAGGACCCTCCAGCCTGCCAGATCCTAAGAGAGCGTGCTGTTGCAGCTTAGTGACACCGAGAGGTCTGCCAGGCGGCAGCGTTTCACAGGCACTGGGACTCTGGAGGAGCAAGTACATTTCTTCTTATCACTCCCGCCCACCTCATAAGTCAGTATCGGCTCATGGATGAGCTACATAATTTAAAGCAATCAATATTCCCCAAGAAATTAAACATCCCTTTAGTAAGAAGAGTATAATCAATAATAGCAGGAACTACCGTTTACTGAGGGCCTATTAAGTGCAGGGATGATATAAAAATTATTGTATTTAATTATCACCCTATTCCTATTGTACAGACAGGGATACCAGGCTCAAGGTGGTAAAGTCACGTCCAGAGTCACAAAACTAGCCAGCAGCACAGCTCCTAAGCCCTTCCAACAGCAAAGCTCTTTTTACTATGCTATTCTGCCTTCCAAAGATCCCCCAATCATGCACACTTAATTTTTTTAATTGAAGTATAGTTGACAGACAATATAAGTTATAGGTATACAATATAGTGATTCACAATTTTTAAAGGTTATACTTCATTTATAGTTATTATAAAATATGGGCTATATTCCAGGTGTTGTACAATATAACCTTGTACCTTATTTTATACCTAATAGTTTGTACCTCTTAATCCCCTACTCCTATATTGCCCCTCCCCCCTTCCCTCTCCCCACTGGTAACCACTAGTTTGTTCTCTATGTCTGTTGAGTCTGCTTCTTTTTTGTTATATTCACTAGTTTGTTGTATTTTTTAGATTCCACATGTAAGCAATATCATACAGTGTTTGTCATTGTCTGACTTATTTCACTTAGCGTAATACCCTCCAAGTCCATCCATGTTGCTGCGAATGGCAAAATGTCATTCTTTTTTATGGCTGAGTAGTATTCCATTGTGTGTGTCTGTAGATACATATTTACCACATCTTCTTTATCCACTCATCTGTTGATGGACACTGAGGTTGCTTCCATATCTTGGCAATTGTAAATAATGCTGCTACAAACACTGGGGTGCATGTATCTTTTTGAATTTGTATTTTTGTTTTTTCCAGATATATACCCAGGAGCGGGATTGCAATGCACACTTAATTCTAAATCCTCTTTTTCTGCCTAATTTCTTATATTAATATTAGAGGAGTTTTAATGAAATGTCCTTGCTTGTGGATAATGGGGAAGGGCTCTGGGAAAGTTTCCTTCCCTCCATACGTGCCTGCATAAATGCCAGTATATATGAGGCAGATTTGTGTTATTTCTTATAAAAGCTTAGAGTAATAAGAGCACACGACCTGCCAATCACCAGAACACCAAGGCAGTTGATGAAACCACCCTTCCCATCCCTTCCATTTGGCCACATATTATTTTCATGATGGCGTCTCCACTTTAACAGTGAATCCTAAACCTGTGGTGTGTCACAGTTACTCATGGAACATGTTAAAATGTCACCTCCAAGCCCCCATGTCAGACCTGTAACATCGGGATCGCCACAAGTACGGACCAGAAAGGAAGTTTTTGGCTATGCTTCACGGTTGATTTGAATGCAGAGTCAGGTTTGGGAAGCTTGTACTTCTCTGCCATATAAGATCTTATACAACACATGAACTGAAAAGTTGTGGTAAACTGAAACTTTATAAATCGATCACATTTTAAGCCAAAACATGTTAGATCTGAAGAATCCAAACAATGATGAACAATTAAAGGAGACAACTTTTCCTAAAACCAACCAGCCAACCAATCTGCATTGACTCCTTTAAAGTGAAAAATCCTTTGCATAAATGTGTTACTTTTTAATAAATTCAGATTTGAAGTCAATAGTTTTAGTGCCCTATATATCATAATAGCTAACCCGAATGACTGGTAAGGGAATATGACTATTTCAGCTACATCTAAAATATTGTTATAAAGATACAATAAAAAAGTTATCATACAAAAATATACATCTAATTCAACATGATGAGAAAAAGCCTGGGAAACTGCCTACCATATTATATGATAAATACTTCTAAATCTGAAACTGAGAAATCACAGGGCCAACTATGCCAGCAAGTCATGTAAAACAAGCAGCTATCTAATTATAGGGAAGGAAGGCAAAGAAAGTACCATTACTGAGCACGACATGATACACAAACATTATCTCAGATAATTCTCACATCTCTGAGAATTAGGTTTCATTATCTCCTTTTTTCCTAAACAAAAAGCAGGAATGTCATGCTCTGGGTCACACAAAAATAAACAAATGGGACCTAATTAAACTTAAAAGCTTTTGCTCGGCAAAGCAAACCATAAACAAAACTAAAAGATATCCCACAGAATGGGAGAAAATATTTGCAAACGAAGCAACCAACAAGGGATTAATCTCCAAAATATACAAACAGCTCATGCAGCCCAATATCAAAACAACAAAAAACCCAATCAAAAAATGGGCAGAAGATATAAATAGACATTTCTACAAAGAAGACATAAGGATGGCCAAAAAGCACATGAAAAGATGCTCATCATCACTAATTATTAGAAAAATGCAAATCAAAACTACAATGAGGTATCACCTCACACTGGTCAGAATGGCCATCATCAAAAAATCTACAAACAGTAAATGCTGGAGAGGGTGTGGAGAAAAGGGAACCCTCCTACACTGTTGATGGGAATGTAAATTGGTACAGCCAATATAGAGAACAGTACAGAGGTTCCTTAATAAACTAAAAATAGAGCTACCATATGATCCAGCAATCCCACTCCTGGGCATATATCCGGAGAAAACCATAATTTGAAAAGATACATGCACCCCAGTGTTCATTGCAGCACTATTTACAATCGCCAAGACATGGAAGCAACCTAAATGTCCATCAACAGATGAATGGATAAAGAAATGTGGTATACATATACAATGGAATACTACTCAGCCATTAAAAAGAATGAAATGATGCCCTTTGCAGCAACATGGATGGACCTAGAAGTCAGTCATACTAAATGAAGTAAGTCACACAGAGAAAGACAAATATCATCTGATAACACTTGTATGTAGAATCTAAAAAAAGTGATATGAACGAACTTATTTACAAAACAGAAACAGACTCACAGACATAGAAAACAAACTTACGGTTACCAAAGAGGAAAGGTGGAGGGGAGGGATAAATTAGGAAATTGGGAGTAGCATATACACACTACTATATATAAAATAGATAAACAACAAGGACTTACTGTATAGCACAGGGAACTATATTCAATATCTTGTAATAACCTATATGAGAAAAGAATCTGAAAAAGAATACATATATTATATATACACATATATATAATATATATACATATAACTGAATCATTTTGCTATACACCTGAAACTAACATAACATTATAAATCAACTATACTTCAATAAAAAAATAAGTAAATTTAAAAACAAATCTTTTCTTGGATATTCCTCTATATTCTATTACGTTAAAATCTACTGGTCCATCTTTCACTTTGAAGGGACTTTTCTTTACCAGTGCAGGATTTCCTAACATCATACATTGGTCATTGGGAAAATAATGGTTCACCGAACTATGCAAAATCTTCCATACATGGAAGTATTTCAAGTAAGCAATATCGACAAAATTGACAAAATCACATTGCTTACTACAACACAGATCACAACCATCAAAAAGTCTTTTCCGTATTGGGAAGTTGTCAAGCTCATGGTGGCAAATCCAAGTTTTCCAAGATCCTAATTTTCTCTTGAAATCTTGAGTTTTATCACTGGTAACAAATACTGTCCATTGATTTTCTTGACATAACAGTCTCCCTTTATTCACTTTTGAGAAAACAGCTATCAAATATCTAACTCAGAATAACCATAGTTTGTCAATTGTTCTTTCAACTAAAACTGAGAAAAGCTGCTATTAAGGTCACGATTCAAGTGCTTGTCACACAAGGGCTCCTCCTCAGTTTGCTGCAGCAGCACTTTATGTGTACTTCCCACTTCGTCACGCAAGACACTAAACAGATGTACTTGAGGTCGGAGATTTAACAGAACTGATCATTTGTACTGTTTCAACAAGAACATTCTTAAGTGAAATGGGCTTTTTATATTGTGTGCTGGTGAGAAGCAGCCTGACTTCTAGTACAGTCGGGGACCACTGCCTTGATTCATGTGGACCCACGTGCAGTTTTACCCACTTTTGCTTTTGGACCATCAGTACAAACGTCAATACAGTGAAAAAGGCGCATGTCTTAGTATTACTAAGAAAATAACTTCTAGGTCTCAGAAACCCCCAGGGTTCCACAAGCCACACTTTGAGAAACACTGTTCTATGTTCTATAGCCTTTTCCAGCAAAAAATGTGAAACTTAAGGAGAATTTTAAGATGAAAAAGGTTGCAAACCAGTCATACTTGAAAATGATTTACCTCCCTGCCCAGGCAAAGGAAGATGCCCACAGCCCCCAAAAGCTGGTGAGACATACAGAGAAGACGTACAGAGGCCCTTTGATGCAAAGCGCTGCTTGAACTCTATTTGTCAGAAGAACGATCCTGTTGATTACAGAAAATGCATCTGAAGAGAGAGAGCAGCCCCTCTAGAAAACACCTGCACAGGAATGCATCTTCTTGCCCTTGAGGAATTCTTATAAAAGGGGATAAAAATCAACAATGATATTTGATTGGCAAAAAGCCTCCATGAGATTACTATTAGGAGGTGGGGAGAAAAGAAACTGTAATAACTTGCCTGGCAGGAAGTCAGGCAATCTTTGGACAAAGGGAAGGATGTTAAGACATGATGACTGAAGAGAAAAGAGAGTGATGTTGTCAAGCCAAAAGACCTGAGTATTAGAAAGATTTAAAGGATAAAAACCACAGAGGAGAAAATACCCACTGAATGGAAAGGAAGGATGTGCCATGCTTTTTGTTCTGTCTCGACAAATCTGTTTCTTAAACAATGTAAGATTCCAGGCTCTACCATTTATTAGCTATGTGAACTGGAGCAAATGAGTTAACTTCTTGGTGCCCATTACCTTACCAAGAAATGGGGATAATAGGACCTACTACATAGGACTGTTACAAAGCTTAACTGAGACAATGGCAAGGGCTATGAGCAGTGTTCCAGCACACAGTAAGTGCTCAATACATTTTAGCTTCTTTTTATGAGAATGGGGAAACGGAACAAGAATCGAGGCTGTTGGATGGACCTAGAGATTATCATACTAAGTGAAGTAAATCAGAAAGAGAAAGACAAATACCATATGATATCACTTATGTGTGGAATTAAAATATGACACAAATGAACTTATTTACGAAACAGAAACAGACTCACGGACATAGATAACAGACTTGTGGTTGCCAAGGAGGAGATGGGGGAAGGCTGGAGTGGGAGTTTGGGATTAGCAGATGCAAACTATTATACATAGAATGGAAAAACAACAAGGTCCTACTGTATAGCACAGGGAACTATAGTCACTATCCTGTAATAAACCATAATGGAAAAAACTATAAAAATTTTTTTTTAATTAAAAAATAAAATAAAAACAAAACAGCAAAAGAAAGAATCATCGCCATAAACTTCACTTTCAAGAGAGGATCCAATCAGTGCGCTTTTTAGGAACAGCAGCAAGATGCTCAAGCAAACCAGAGATGAAGGCTTTTAGAGTGTTTTAAGTCAGACTATTCAGCTGACTGACAAACAAGACTAAAATTACATTTTCAAGTTTCCAAGAATTTGGAATAAGAGACATCTTACAACAGACAATTTCTCAGAAAATAAGCATAATGTTGTGGTTCTACTACGAAAAACCAAAATAAAAGAATACATGGTGTCATCCAAAAGCTCTCCAAAACTCCTAACCTGTCTGGCCACCCTGGCACACAGGAGCCTAGGTGGACCTGGAGAAGGTGTCAGGAACCAGAATCTAACCTGAACACCCTCGGCTGCTCCGGACGTTCCACCTTCAGACAGAAGGACAATAGGGTAGTTATTTGGAGTCGGGGAGAGAGGCAGATTTGTCCTTTGTACTGAGAATTACAAATAATTTAAAACACCCTCCTCTCCTTGCCACTTGTGTTCCATGACTTTTCTTTCAATCCACCGGTGGTATAACAGGATGGAGGTCAAGGTGTGAACTCCAAATCTCTTCTCCGCATCTCCTGCAGTGAGTCCAAACCTTTCACTGTCAATGGAGGAAAACACTGACCCTTTACTACCTATGATCCTGAAAGCCTAGTCCTTCAGGATCATAACACAGGTGGCAACTAAAAGCCTATTTTCATCCCCAAGCAGTAAGTCTTATAACTGGCCAATAAAATGAAAAATCAAAGAATAAAAATGGCTGACCTCGCTTCAAGATGTATAACGTATCAGTTGACTACAAAGACCCGCTAGAACATTTCCTCTAATGCCCAGTGCAACAAGTAACTGACTAATTCCTCCAAGTCAAGGGTTTCAAAACTGATTTACATTAATTTCTCTGAAAAAAAAGCCTGAATCAATATGACCGGAACATAATGTAACATTTCTGGAGATCTGAATCTCAGGTCTGAATCAACACAAAGGTCATCAATGTGAGCAGATTTCACTGCTATATTGATGAGGCTTAAGTTTTAGTTCAGTGGAGACTTCTAGGTGATAACCAGAATTAAGAGTCTGAGGGTTGTTTTCTTCTTAACTTCTTAAATGGACGAGCAAACAACAGATCACAGATTCCTAAATCCTTTTTCTATATGATGAAATAAGGCAGATTTTGCAAACAATGATGTATAACTAGCACTAATTTTCCACTGGTCTTCCCAGATAGAACAACTCACTCAAACCAAAGAGAAAATGGAAAGGTGAATGTAGACATAACCCGTGCTGTCGCCATAGAACATGTCTCATATGACTCCCTGACACATGCCCCACCTGGTGGTTTTCCAAGGGCTCCCCTCCCTCATCTGGGAGAACCTACTGAATCTGATCTGGTCCTTGTCGGTCACGATTCCAGCCACCTGAGCTTCCTGCCGGTCTTCCAGGGCTCCACGTCCCTTTTCAACAAATGGCATTCTTCAGGTCTAAGACCTGCACTGTTCCTACCCACTTTCTAGTTCTCAGACTGGCTGTCACTTTCTCCAGGGAGACCAAAAATGACAGTGCATCACAAACCAAGGATCATGATTTTTAAATTATGACTTAAAATGTGATTATGATTTTTTAAAGGGGGAGGGCAGGAAAAAAAGAAAGAGAAAAGAAATTTTTAAAAAGCAAAAATAAAAGACCAGGACAATACTGATTTAGCCACCCAATCAGACTCAGAAAGCAGCTGATTTATGTGAAGGTTCTGAGCTATCTTTGGATGATTCCTCTAAGAGCAGTTCTTAGTGAAAAAGAGCTGAAGTAAAAGGCCATGGAGGTCTTTAAGGCTGCAAGTTAAGTCGAGGGCATTAGAGGGCTACATACAGCCAATGAAAACAAGTCTGCCAATTGGAACACTTTTTTAAACAAGATGACTTTTTCAGAACTCAATCCAGAGCATATTCTATCACTGAACTGCTCGGCAGTGCTGATGACTCTGGTCTGTTCTGTGGGTGCTGATCAACTTCCACCTAGCAAGTGTCCAGGGCTCTCACAGTCCAAATCTTTAAGAAATGGGAAACGTCATCAGCATAGGGCTTTCAAGGGTTTCACCCAGTACCTCTTGCACATAGAACACGTACGTGAATTTTTACACTAATTCTATCATCATTTTGCACCTTCAGTTACTACCTATTTTAGTTACTATCCCATTTCAACAATGAGTAGAAAAGCATCTTTTTGGAAGATAACTGTGGTGCTTATATTTAAAAAATGAGAATCACTGTCAGCAAATATTTGTGTTATCTATATTCCCCCCCACCCTCAATTCAAACAACACATCACGTTAATTGATGTTTCTAATGATGATTCTGAACCATCAAGAAAAAGTAACATAAGGCAAGAGCTGAGGGAGTGGAGGGGCGGAGTTGGGGTGGGAATCAATCTTGCAGAAAAACTGCCACATTTACCTTTAACTACACAGAAAATTCACATCTTCGGAACAATACATTCTCTAGGTGGTCCAAATGCTGAGGATTTACTGTGTGCTCAACTGTTAATACTTTATCTTAATATTGGCGACATGATTCTTATGATGACTTTAGCAGTTTAATACACGTCTGCAAATTCCTTGACACTCCTGTAGAAAGATGAGCTCCCCCTCCCTCGGATTTAGGCAAGCTTTTAAGTCCATTGCCCAAAAAAGAACAACAGAAATGACTCTAGGTGACTTCCAAGATCAGACCATAAAAGGCAGGGCAGTTTCTATCTTGTTTGCTGGGATACTCACATCTGGAGCTCTGAGCCACCACGTAAGAATTCTGACTAGCTTGATGCTGTGAGAAAAGGCCACTTGCAGGAGCTCCAGTCTGCAGATCTAGCCTTCAAGTGCATCCCAGCCCTGGTGCCAGACATGTGAATGTCTCCAGATAAGCCAATCCCAAACCATCCAGTCACCCCCAGCCTCCTCCCAGCACATTGGAGCAGAAACAAACCATCTCATCCCTGTCTGAAGTCCAGACCCACAGAATCTGGAAGCAGAATAAATGAGTGTTTTAAGCCAGTAGGATGAGGCACTTTGTTGCACAGCAATGGAACACATGGGTGATAACTAACACATGACTCTTGTAATGTGTCAGATATTGTTCCTAGCACTTTACATATTTTAACTCACATAATACACATAAATTCTTACAATGATCTTTTGAGGTAGGTGTTACTATTATCCCTATTTAACATATGAGGAAACTACTTAACAGAGAGGTTAAGTAATTTGCCCAAGATGACAAAGCCAGTGAGTGGCACCGGTGGGAAGTGACTCCAGGGTTCCAGCTCTGGAGTATTAACGATTCAGCTCCACAGATGAACACATCACAACTGGCCCATTAGGCCCACCTCCCATCATCTCTACTGAGTGTGAGCCACTAAGTCACATTCACACATCTAGTAATTCCCTGATTGAGTCTGTGTCCTCCATACCCTCCCAAGCTCCCTGGCAGGGAACTCTTCCATGCTTCTAGAAGTCACGATATCTGTCATTTCAACACATTTCCTCTTACGTGTAGTCCACAGTGAACACAGAATACTTGAAAGGCAGTTATTAATCATTTCTTGACCTTCGTTTCTCAGAGTGGAATAAACCAGTTCATTTGCCTTCTGTTTTCTAACATTACATTATTTTTAGAATATAAATTCCATAGGTGCAAAGGACACACACCCCACACCAAGTTCAGTTCCATGCACGTGACAGACCCTCAAATGTCAAATGGAGGAACTCTATCCTTTTACTGTATCCTCACCAAATTCTCCACCTCACTATTGACTTGCACAGTCCAGAGTTAGTAAGTCAACAATTTTTATTGAGCAGTGAGAGCTTCTGTATCCAAAATTTTCCCTAATTTATATTCTGTCCCCAAATAAGAAATGTCATGCTCCTCAAATGTTCAACATGTACCATCCTTAAGAGAAGCTGAAACTAATTCAGAGTAGATTCAATTAGAATATGTGTGATTGCTGCCTAACTACTAAATTTCATCCTACAAAAGCTGTTCACTTTATGAGCAAGCTTAATTACACGGAGCCCATTTTATGTTCCTAAACTACAGTGTGATCTTGGTCAGTTAACAAATGCCATTAAAATATAAATATTTGTATTTCTTTCCATTTTTTTTCTACTCCATATTCCTGGAATTTATTTTGGAGAAAGTTGAAAGTAAGTAACTTCAGAATTTTGGGAAATTTTAGCTCTAAACTCAGGACTAAGATAATCCCTATTTCGGAGTAGACCTTTTCAGACATACTGTTTCCTTTTTTTGGATGAGTATTTTACAGGAGCAAATCTAAAAGTTAGCTAAAGTGAATTTATTCACCACTTTTCATGCTGCCACACAGTTTGGACCTACCAGGCCAGTCACTACCATGGAGAAGTGTGAGTCTGACAGGATTCTGTCCTTTAACAAACCTCCAGCTTCTAACCTCACACCCCCATTATCTTCAAGGTTTGCGTAAATGGTTTTGTGCTGGTTACAGTACTTTCCCAGGTGTCTTCATTTAAGCCTATTGTGATTTCAGAAGACATCTTCTTTTACTCTTCCAGATAAAGGAACATTAGTCCATTTCTCCTTTCAGAAACTAGAGTGGGGTTAAGTGTGTTCTGCAGTGAGTTTACTACTATGCACTAAGGAATGTCCACTGCCTCCACGGGTTTCCATAAATCTGAAAAAGCACATTTCCTAGTCTCTGTTTCTATCCTTCCTCCTCCTTGCCCCATTCCTCAGAAAAGATCCCAGACACTCCCTCTTGTCTGCCTTCACATCTTTTTTTTTTTTGACAATTAACGGCTCATCCTTTAACGTATGAGGAGATTTTATAAATGGATAAGCAAAAGTTTAACATAAATAGAAAGTTTTCAGGAAAACAGATACAGATAGTTTATAAACATGTAAAACGATGCTAAATATCACTCATAATAAACAAATCAAAATTAAAAATATAACAGTCTTTTGTCTATCAGATGGTAAAATTTTAACAAAACTGAATTGGGGAGAATTTATGGAAAAAAATAGAATCCCTGGATGGCAACTTGGCAATATCTATTAAAATTCAAAATGTACTTATACTATGGTTATCATTCTAGGAATTTATAGTAGATATATATTAGTACATTTGCAAAGAAGTATGTAAAAGACAAAGTACTGCCTGTAATATCCAATACTGAAAACAAACCTAACAGCCCTAAAATGAGGATTGATTATAAATTACAGAGTTCATACGAGTGAACAAACTGCCCTCACATCTTTCAACCTTTTCCCACATCACCAGGATGAGCAACCTAATTGCAGTGATTTTAGGGACCCGTCCCTCAGGAAACAGGGCCTTACTAGAGAATCTTACATCCTCTCCTTTCCCCAGACTTGCCAGATAGAAAGGCTCACTCACTAGAAACTCGGTGGTCAGAGCCCTTCAGAGCACAGCTCATGGAAGGAAGGGAAAGGCCTGCCTCACGCCTGCTCTCAGGGGTTCCGTTCCTGGGCCACACCATCCGGAGCAGCCCTTACAGCTGAGAAGCAGCAGCTGGAAGGGAGATGCCTCCTTCCTCCCGGGCACAGGGCCACAGGGTGTGTGTGCGCCCCACCTCACACTGAGGAGGCAGAGTGAGCCTGAAAGACATGACATCTGTCACCCTTGTCCTGATCTGCCTGCCCTGAGAGGGGTGGAGGGAGGGAGGGAGGAAGGACAGAGTTCATCAGAAGACGTGTAAGACAGCAAAGGGGGGCCACCTGTCACAGGGCTTCCACAGAGTCCAGGTAATGAGGAGTCCAGCTGGTTGGGTTGTGGAGACACGTGAAGGGCGGGGACGTAGGCAAGAACCATCCTGGGGGTCAACTGCGAGGCCCTGGTGACGGACTGGATGTGGGCGAGTAAGGAAAGGAACTTGACAGTTTACAGAACATCTTCAAAGGAGGCAACAGTGAGGATGACGCAGCGCGGAATGGCATCCGAGCAAGTCCAAACTGGCGCCACAAACCAGACGAGTGAGCCCCCAGCCTCCCACGGACAAAGGCTGGTTCAACAGGGCAGCCGACCCAAGGCGGAGGAGTCCAGGCCGCCTCGGGATCCTCCCCAGGAGAAGGGGGTCTCAGGGCTAAATCCAGCCTAACATTTCCATTTGTTTCTCTCAAGGACCAGATTCCTGGAAGAATCCCACGGACTGAACCAAAGCCTCGAATATCCCCTAGAAACAGTAGACCACCCCCCTTGATAACAGCCTGCTAACTTGATAAGCTCCATGCCCAGATGCCTTGCTGACCCACCTTCCAAACGAAATGAGCCTCCGAATTGCCAAGTGGCAAAGTGAGGTTCAAGCTGACAGGGCAGTATCCCTGTGGTATTTTCTCCCCATCAGTCACACCAGACTTCCAAGGGAAGAGTGGTACATTTCACTCAAAAACGTGCCCCTGTCCCACGATTTGAAGCCCAATGATGCTGCCTTCAGACAAACAGGGCTAACATCCCTCCAGAATAGCACTGGCCAGTGGAACTTGCTGTAATGATGGACATGGCTCTTAGGCACTTGAATCGTGGCCAGTATGACTGAGGACCTGAATGTTTAGTTTCATTTAATTTTCATTAATTTAGATGACCACATGTGGCTAGTGGTTAACATGGAAGGTGTAGATCTAGAACTTAAAAAAAAGAAAAAAGAAAAAGAAAAATCTGGGGTCCAGATTAAGCTGCGAGGAAAAAATCATGGAATTCTAATTCTCCGCTGAGAGGAAGCGGTCTCTCTTAATAGTGCAGCATCTGCTCAAGCTTTTTTCCAGCCCTGAGCTCTTCTCTGGTCATTACAACTACACATCAATGAGCCTCCAAAACATCGCAGCTTGGGAAGCCCTCAGAGACCCTAGCCCAGCCGCCGGTCCACTGCAGGAAACTTCTCCACAATGTCCCTGCAGATTTCGAAGCAATCTTTACCGAGTCCCCCCAGCAGCAGTGGAACTCAACATGAGGAGAGGCAGTCCACCTCCAAATCCAAGGACACTCTTCCAAAGGGAAATCAAGGACGCTCAAAATAATAAAAAAACAAATTTTGCACCATGCTTTACCTCTTATATGGCCCTTTAACATGCATTATCTCAGGTAAGCCGCACCATAACCTTAGGATATAAGCATTAGTAAACACATTTATTTTACAGAAGTTAAGTGAATTAGCCACGGCGATATGGCTGGTATATGGTCACCATGTACCATAACCTGGCATGTCTTCCAAGGACTGAGAGATCAAAAGACAACCGAGAGAAGGAAAAGTAGGGGTGGGGAAGGGGGAAGGCATGGAAGAGGGATTAGAGGAAAGGATACAGTCGTGTACATCAACTAGGAACCTCAGAAATCAAATCTATGTCGATCTCAACCATTAAACATAAACAGACTCAGTTCCAAAGAGTAAGGTACCTCAGTCTAGGTCTAATTCATAGGGGCCTATGCTCTAAAATAGTGCTTCTCAGAGTGTGGTCCCCGAACCAGCAGCGACAACATCACCTGGAAACTTGTTAGAAATGCAAATTCTCAGGCCCCATCCAAGACCTGCTGAAACAGAAAGTCTGGGGCTGGGGCCCGGCAGTCTGGTTTTAAATAAGCCCTCTTGACGATTCCGATGTCCACCCAAGTTTAAGAACCACTGCTCTACAACTGTACATCTAAGGCCCAGTCCGTTTCCTCTGGGAAATAAACAACTTGGTCATCAAGGGAAAGGAAAGGGAGCTGCCAGTAGTGAAGTCTGGGACACAGTGACATCAGCCCTGGCTTACTGTACCTCGGGTAATAAGGACCCCAAACTCTGAACTAGCTCAGGACAGCACACACCTCCTACCACCTCCTGTGGTCAGGGTGGAGAGAAAACTGTTCTTTACTCAGAAACTCTTGGTTTAGAGGTAGGGAAAAGGTATATTCTATAAGGAGCACTAGATTGTGAATAGAGTATCCTAGCTTCTAACCTCAATCAATAAATAATATTTGTAAACAACAAGGTCCTACTGTATAGCACAGGGAACTATATTCAATATCCTGTAATAAACCATAGTGGAAAAGAATATGAAAAAGAATATATATATGTATAACTGAATCACTTTGCTGTACAGCAGAAATTAACACTACATTGTAAATTAACTATAAGGACATAAAATAAAATTTTAAATAAATAAATAAATAGTATTTGGTATACAACACAGTTTTCCCAAGTGTGAAAAGGTAAGCTTCTATGAGTAAGAACTGGGATTCCAGTTTCTCAAAGAAAAAGATATATGAGAATACACATAACGTTATAAAACCATTTGTCTTTCTGCTATTTTACTGCTACTACTACTACTAATGATAATAATAGGCATTTACTGAATGCTTTGAATGTGCCAGCACTGAGCTAAGTGCTATATATGCATCAATTCATTTCACCTGCATGCAACTCCACCAGGTAAGAACCATTACTGTCTCCACTGTCTCCATGAAGTTGCACGGGTCACACTCCCTGAGATCACACAGAAAGGAGGTGGCAGGGCCAGGAAGCAAACTAAGTCCATCTGACCCTAAACAATCCAAAATACTACTGCCTTCTTCATCTTGACACATATTCTAACTTTAAATCAATTCAGCCTTACTCATACTCAGTTTTAAGTACTGCATTTTCTTTTTTTTTTTTTTTAACCTATTATGCCATGTGCTGTTCAAAAAAGCCCTCAACCACTCAATTTACCCAAAGTCCTTCAGCCTGTGCTCAAGATCCAGGGTAACCCACACTGAAGAATTCATGCCAGTAAAATATCCAAAAACTAGATCAAAGGCAAGAACCCATTTTCTTCCCACCGTGCTCGGGCAACATGCCCAGGGAAGCCCTCCCTGACCACCTGATCAAAGCGAGACCTCCCTGCTGCTTCTCTTCTCTGTGCTCCCAAATACATCACACTCTTCTCTTCCATCATAATATTAACACCTGGGAATGTCCACATACCACCTCACCAATAGCGAGCTCTGGAGAGTGGGAACTATGCCTGATTCACCCATGTGCTTCCGGAGCAGTAAGTACATAATCGACACCTAAGAGATGGTTTATAAGATGGATAGCAAGACATACACATTCTTAAGAGGGTAAAAATGAACTACAATTTGAATATAAAATGTAAAACTATGAAATTTTTTTTTAAAAAATAGAAAATCTTTGGAATATTAACCTAGGCAAAATGTTCTTAGATGTGACACCAAAAGCACAATCCATAAAAGGAAAAAAATCTATAAATTGGACATTAGCAAAATTAAAAATTTTTTTCCTGCAAATGAAAAGACAGGCTACATACTGAAAAAAATATATACGCAAGGCACATATCTGACAAAGGACTCATATCTGGAATATATAAAGAATTCTCAAAGTTCAATGGCAAAAAATAATAATAATAATAATCCAGTTAGAACACGGCAAGACAGGAGCAGACATTTCACCACGGAGGATATACAGATGGCAAACAAGCACATGAAAAGACGTCCAGCATCATTAGCCATTAGGGAATGCAAATTAAAACCATGACGAGATTAAAAAATTTACTGGGTCAGCTAAAATAATAAACAAAAGCTGGTGAGGATGCAGAGAAACTGCATCTCTCACAGATTGCTGGTGGGAATGTAAAATGGTAGACACTGGAAAAGTTGGACAATTTCTTAAAAAACTAAACATACACCTACCATACAAAACCCAGCAATCCCAATCCTAGGCATTTGTTCCAGAGAAACAAAAACGTTGTCCTCACCAAAACCTGTACATGAACGTTCATAGCATCTTTAACTGTAAAAGCCAAAAACTGAAAACAACAAGGTGTCTTTCAGTGGGTAAATGCTTAAGCAAACTGTGGTATATCCACACCAGGGAATACTACTCAGCAATAAAAAGGAACAAACTAGTGATAAAGCAATAGTTTGGGTGGATCTCAAGGGTATTATGCTGAGTGAAAAAGCTAATCTCATAAAGATCACATACTGCATAATTTTATGTATGTAATATTCTCAAAATTATACAGGAGAACAGAGTGGTTACCACAGTTTAGAGATGGAATAGGGGGAAGGCGAGGGTGACCATAAAGGGGTGGCACAAAGCAGAGCTTTGAGGTGATAGAATAACTCTGCATCTTGATTGTGGTGGTAGCTACAGGAAGCTACACATGTGAAAAAAAATTGCACAGGAGGATAACACACACAAACCCAAGTGTTTGCATGAAAAACTAGTGAAATCTGAATATGGTCTGGATCGTACCAAGGTCCATTTCCTGGTTCTACTGTTGTACTCTGGTTATGTGAGATGTTACCAATGGGGGAAACTGGGTGAAGAGTACAAGGGACCTCTCTACTATTTTTGCAACTTCCCGTAAAGTTATAATCATTTCAAAACTAAAAGTTAAACAAACAAACAAGTGAGCTACAGGCATTTTACTTAAAAACAAAACAAACAAGAAAAGAGGGGTACATAGCTGCACTACTGGCCAGTGAAGTCCCAAATACAGATTTAAACACACACAGTAGGACCATGTGACTTTATTATTTTTTTTTAAGTTAAACCCAATTCTCCAGAGGCTTAACAGGGATACATTTCCTAACACGTTAGAGCTACTCCCCCAGCCCCACCAATAAAGGGAGAAAACATGCCTGATGTGTGAGACACTTTGGGAGTCCAGGAGTCTGGTCCTAAGAGCCTGGAATGAATATACCCTAAGATTTCGCAAGGATGGAGGCCAAGGGCCTCACAAGTTAGAGAAGAACTCAGAGTGGTGCCAACACACAAGCCCAGGCGTGCCTCCGTTCCAGAAAATGTAGTGTACGGATCTACCCACAATGGCCAAGATTTAAATGTTGCCTTCCCTCCAAGACAAAACAAACCAACAAAATAAAAAAATTTTTTTAAATCGCTAAGCAAACAAATAAAAACCTCAACAACCTCAGACTATTTCCAACAAACCTTATAATTAAATATGTCCTCTTACTTGACCTCCAAGTTACCCCTCGCTTTTCAAGTATTCTATTGCCTAGTGAATTCTGGGACATAAGAACCTACCAAAATTAATGAAAGAATAGGAGGAGAAAAATTATTCAAAACACTAGAGAATTTCCTGATCTAAGCTTCCATATGCATTTAAAATGCAGATAGCTACTTGGAAGGAGTGGGGATGTTACTTTGGGAGAATTTTGCTTACCAGGACTACTAATGGGTCTTACAAAGTCACTTCCTTTTTAATGTATTGGCCTGGAAAATCAGATTTTTACGATTTTCACTAGCAATTCCCTTGTTTTCTAAGTCGTTCATTATTTTTTTCTTTAAAAAGCTTTATGTTATACAGTGCTTTATTATTTTCAAAGCACTTTCACAAATTGCTATGAAGCACTGGTACCTAGGGGCTGTACTTTTCAACAGAACTCTCACCAGCCAGACTGCCATCTAATTTCAATTAGGTCGGCCATCTTTCCCCCAGTCCCTGGGTCCACACTTCTCCACAGGGGTAGACATCAAAAAAAAAAAAAAAAAAGCAGAGCTCTATCCACAGAAGCCTCCAGACGAACTGGCCAAGGGCAGACACTCTCAAGTCTAATCAGCAGAGTGCCTTCCCAGAAAATCACTCACATTTCTGCATTCCTATGCTTTTCTTAACAGCACTTTAAAATCTCATTTAAACCAAAAGTCCTCCATTAGCTTGTATTTTTAAGTGCTTTGATCTCCACATGCCCTTCAGTACATTAGTATTCTTCACCCCCCACCATCACACAGAACCAAAAGACCAAGACTTGTGTGCATTTTAAAAAGAAGGGAGAGGGGACTTCCCCGGTGGTCCAGTGGTTAAGACTCTGTGCTCCCAATGCAGGGATCCTGCAACAAAGACCCGGTGCAGCTAAATAAATAAACATTTTTTAAAAAACTAAAAATACTAATAAAAAGAAGGGAGTGGGGAGTGGAGTTAAGAGCACCTTCTCTCCTCCTATCCACTTGCAGAGTTCACAAGGGTTTCCTCATTTATCTTGAAAAATGTATCTCACAAAAGCAAAGTATACCCATCCAGAAACTAAACATCCCCCCCCCTCCCCGCCCCACCAGGGAGAGTAGAGGCAGGCAGGTCTAAAGCCTTCTACTCTATGCCCTACTCCTTTTAATTCTGGTCAAATCAGTGGTTTCCAACCCTTTGCTCCTCTGTAGAACAGTTCAAAGTGTATTAAGTATTGGGCTCACGTTGCTTCCATAAAAAGCATTATAATAGATGCACTACGATGATCAGAGCAGCGTCCTGGGAGATAAATGTCACACTGGTCTAGATGCTTCAAGAACTTGCAATCTAGAGAGACACCAGTGCTTAACTTGGGTCGGACGTCCACGGAGAGCTGCCGGGTCCAGGAGTGGTGGGCAGCCCGGAGTGGTGGGCAGCCGGAGTGGTGGGCAGCCAGGGGAAATCTTAGTTTGGCAGCGACACACTGGCCAGTTTTGGAAGCAGAGAGAGAGAAATGACTATTCAACATTTCAAGCCCAGACTTTTCACTTCCTGAAAAGGAAGGAAACTTTTTGGAATACTAGCTATTAATAATCCCTCTATTCTGGTTGTATTTGCTTATAGCAAGTAACGTTATTGTTTGGGGTAGTCCAAAGCATCTTCCGGGATCATAAATGGCTCTAGTGACCCACTATCTCCAGCACCACCAAGGACTTTACAAGCAGTACAAAAACTCGATTCTCCTAACATGCCTCGGAAGAAGAAAACGGGCAACCATGTCCTCACTGTATCAGGACAGGGCAAAAGAAGTGAGGGGAACCGAGAGCGGAAAATGTTCGGTCCCAACCTCAAAAGCTCCGAGGCCCATCATCAGGGCCACGTCTACTGAAGCCCCAGTTCAGGTGATCCACACACTAGCCGGGCATTTTCCAAAGCCATGTGCCACTCGGGGACAGGAAACCGACGCCGAAGCCAAAGAAGCAAACACCCTTCGAACAAAAATGGAAAGGGAAAGTCTTTACAGCCACCAATCAAGATACTAGAGAGTAGGGCGTGGCGAGGCGCGGGAGCTGCGGGCAGGCAGCCGGATTCTCAGCCTGGGCTCCTAAAGAGGGAAACTTGGAAAGGTCGCCGCGGCGGAGGCCCTAGAGGTGGGTGCGAGCCAGCGCTCGTCGGTTCCGCCGCCCGGTCCTCCAGCCCGGCTGCCCACGGGGCACGTCCGGCCCCTGCCACAGCGCGGGCCCCGCTCTGCCCAGCTGTCATCGACCGAAGTGCCACGAAAGTCCCATTCCAAAAAGAGCCATCTCCACTTGGAAAGTTTAATGTTTTTCCCCCTGAAACCAGATTCTTTTGAAGCAACACGAACAGCAAGGGAGAGCTGGATCTAACTCCCCAGTTTCTGTCAAAGAAACTTGTCCCGGGAGAACAAAGAAGAAGCAATCAGAGAACGCGATCCGAGGCCGGCGTTCCGCGGCGCGACCCCTTCTCCGCCCCCACCCGCCAGACACGAGACTTTGGGGCTGCAGGAGGGGTCCGGCGCGTCGGGCGGGCCACCGTGCGCGCCTTTGTCTCGCGCGCAGGGAAGCGGCCACCGACCACCCCTTCCGCCGCCTCCCTCGGCCGCCGGAGAGCCGCGCGCCGGCGCGTCGCGGAGAGGGAGGCCATATGGCAGCGCCCCTCCGGAAAGGCCAGCCCCAGGGCGAGGGCGCGCCTGCAGCCCCGGTCACGGGCCACGACGGCCAAACGACTCCCAGTCTTCGAGGGGGCGCGGGGAGGCGCGGCGCTGCGACCCGGCCGGCCGGCTCCGGGGCCTGCAGAGTGGCGCGGGAACAGAGTTCTGATTTTTCTTTTTCTTTTTTTAAAGCAATCTGGGTAAGGGAGATCAAGATTCCGGTGGCAAGCACTCCCGGCCCCCGGCACCGAAAAGGCTGCCCAAGTCGTTCCGGAGCCGGGCCGATCTCCGCCCCGAACTCCCGGAGAGGAGCCCCCGGCCCGGAGCGGCAGGGGGCGGGGAGCATCGAACGGCCGGGTCCTCTGCGCGGGAGAGTCGGAGGCGCCCGCCCTGCGCCCGGAGCGGGGACTGGTTACCTTTCACCGCAGACTCACAAGTTCCCCGCCGCAACTTTGCCCTCCACATGAGGCGACCATGGCTAGTTCAGTGTCGCGGTTGGGGAAGGCGGCCGCCAGGCAGCGCGCTGGGCATGGCGTGTGGCAGCCTGGGGAAGCGGCGCCCGACAAGCAGCCCCATTCACAAGGAAGAGGAGACACGCCGAGGCTTCCCCTCCAGCCCCAAACCGGACCACCGCCGCTGGGTCCTAGAGCGTCGCGTGCGCTCCCGCCGCCGCCCGCGCTCCCCGCGCCCCGCGCGCCGCCCGGGGTGGGTAGTCCGGAATCGTCACTGTAACCCTACACTCCACCCCCGCCCAGCGCCCGGCCGCTGGGCCCTAGAGCCCGTCTTCAGGCTCCCGCCGCTCCTCCCGGGGCCCGGGAGATCGCCGGCTGAAATTGCCCCGAGCTCTAGCTGACGTGTCTCCCCGAGAGTTAGGAGGGCGACGGCCTCTCTTGTTTTGGTCCCTGCCGAGGTTTAATTCATGTCAGACTCGACTTCTTCTTCCTTTGACTTTCTCTTCCTTCCCACCAGGCCAACTCCGGCCGAAATCGGTTTCCCGATCTGCCCTCAAAGTCCAGATCAGGTCTGTGTAGGATTTTTTTTCTTCTTAAGCGGAATTTCCAGATGAAAAGTGGCCAGACTTTTCTCTTTTCATTCCCCTAGCCCCAGTGCTTCTATCATGCACTGGGATTGGGCGACAAGCTGCTGCTCTGGGCTCCGTTGACTAGCAGAAGGGCCAAAACAGATTCTACAACCTCAGATATTACAACCAGTGGTCACAAACCTCTAGGCTGTTACCTGCCCGAGCGGAGGCGATTAAAGTAATTCTGGGAGAATGTTGCTGATTCTGTCCCACCTCTTACATCAGGCTACACTAACACTCCTCACCCACCCCAGTATACTCAATTGCAGACCTCCGGAGCCTTGATCTGGGGACCCCCAAACCCACCCACACCATGTAACATCTCTCCCTAGCTTCCAGGAGCTGGCTCTGCTGCTTACAGGAGGAGAGGCCAGGTAAATAGTATTGCAGTTGCTGAGGAAGATGTTAATAGGAGAGCCAGGGCAAACCACACCTCTTACCTTGTGCTCCTCTCCTCTCTGCCTTCTCTCTAGACCAGAATTCTTTCAGGGATTCCCGTCTGGATTGTGGCAATTAGCTAACTAGTCAGCCAGCAGTTTGACTCCTCCACTCAATCCTGGTGGGTTGTGTGCCCCTCCGATTCCAGTCTTTTCTTGTGATACATCCCTGATGGTGCGGTAACCTCTGCTCTCAAGATAAAACCCAAATGCAATAATTGAACAACTATTTACCAAAAACCTACCACATTTAAAGTCCGATACCCTAGTACTCGATAACACATAAAAGAAACGAAACGACAGCTAACCAGCCCTTCAAGGATTTATTTATTTAAGATAACAAAATACGCGACCACAGAGCAGGAGAGCACTGGAGATGCTTGGAAAAAGTGGAGAGCAGCGGTCCCCTAAACTTTTGGCACCAGGGACCGGTTTCCTGGAAGACAATTTTTCCAAGGACTGGGCTGGGGGATGGTTCAGGCGGTGATGTGAGCAATGGGGAGCGATGGGGAGCGGCAGATGAAACTTCGCTTGCTCGCCGCCACTCACCTCCTGCTGTGCGGCCCGGTTCCTAACAGGCCAGTGGACCCCTGGTGGAGAGGACTGACTGCATGCAGGAGAAAGGAGAGCCTTGAAGAGTGGTGGAGCTCAGAGCCACTGGCATTGTATGAATTTAGCACAGGCTGGGGGAGAGGTGATGGATAGAAAAAGGAGGGAAAGTAGGAAGGAAACTAACATTTATTAATTGCCCCCTATTAGATACCATACTATATCCTGAGAGGCAGCAGAATTTAACAGTTACAAGCATCCACTGGAACAAAACAGAAATGAGTGGTTGAGTCACAGCTCAACCACTCTACCTGTGGGCACTTGGGCAAGTCATCTACCTTCTCTAAACCTCAGTTTCTTCATTTGCAAGATGAGGGAAATTGCACCAACCCTCACAGGGTGGTTGTACGGACTGAATAAAGCAACAAATATAAAATACTTAGCACTATGCGTATAAGTGTTCAGCACACAGTTGCTATTATTTCAAGCAACCCTCCATTAGCCCTGGACATAGGGAGCCCATCTGGGAAATAGCTACAGGAAGCAATGACAACCGAGGTTGGGAGATAGAAAGGAAGAGAGAGATACCATGTAGATACCAAATCTTTGAAGATGCCAAATACAGGGAAGATACAAAATCTTTGAAGCAAGATTTTACTCTTTTCATTGACTAGACAGCTATCCTGGGAGAAAGAACAAGGTAATCAAGTTAACTCAGATTTTGTGCCTGGGTCATAGGAAGAATGGATCATTCTTGGAACATTTATAAACCAGTTGGTCCAACGGATGAACCAATGATGGAAGAAGCAGAGTTGAGAGGGGGAACTGGTTTGAGAAAGATGTTGACAGGCTTCCTGTCCTCTGGGCAAGAGAAATAAGGAGCAAGAGCCTGGGTGAGAAGTCAAGAACAGAAATGCAGAGAAAAAAAGAGATGAAGCTTTGAAGATCAGTTTACTTGGAGAATGCCCACGACAGAAAATTCAGGAAAGAAGGAGGCAGAAGAGGCAGACGCTGGGGAAGTAGAAGAGCTAGGAAGGTTTCCAGGCATGGAAGCCAGAGGAAGCTTTAAGAAGATGGTCCCCCTATCAAATGCTACAGACTCCTAGACTTCTGAGGAAGTGACAGGCACAGCTTGTGGGCTCCAGAATCTGCTGATTGAATCAGGTGGACCTAGCCTAGACTTTTCAAATTGATACCGAGTAATAGTTTAGTAGGCCAATTTTCCCCCTCCACTCACCTTAATTTCCTCAACCATTAATAATCACTATATCAAATGTAGAAAATGAATAATCTTCTACATCAAATATACCTAACTCTTGTTCAGGAACTGAGGCCTGAGAAAAAGACTTCAGATTTAACCAGGAAGAGGTCATCGATAACATTTTATATAGTATATTTGGCTGCAGATTCTGACTAAGGTTGGGGCCAAATAGAAACAAGGTATGTTTACAATAAAAACTGAATGCAGCTTTACTAGCAGTAAGGGAGTGAACCAGTCAGCATCTGTGATTTTGGATCTATATACTCACTCTACAGGTCGGCATCCTTTCTATAAAGCAACCCAAGTTGTCTTCTACTCACCCCTAGGAAAGTTAAGAAGGTGACAGAGCAATTTTGGCACTCTTAGAGACAGATCAGGGAACAGTCTTTAACTCCAGATAGGGCAGGTACCAGGATGTTCCAGACAAGCACAGAGGCTGGAAGAAGAGTGAGGGAACAGAGGCTTCCAGGAAGAGGAGGATGAGCATGGTCTTTAGAGTTAAGTCCTGAGTTCTAGTCTGGGTCCACCTATTTCTAGCTAGGGAGAGTAACAAAACATCAGCCTCAGTTACCTCCTCTGTAAAATGGGAATCATTACATTTAGCTCATTGGCTTATTGTGAGGATCAGACAATATATGTCAAGTGCTGGACACATAATAGGAATTCAGTAAAAGAAACCCTTCCCTTCTCCAGTGATTTGAAATACCAAGGAATTTAATTCTCTATTACAATGGGAATCCTCTTCCCCTCCCCCCACTCTTCTTCTCTGCACCCACCAAACACAGCCTTAAAAGTCTTTATCATCTGCTACTTGGACTAGGATGGGCCCTAAGAATGGGCCTGAGCTTGCCAGGAGGGAAAGAGCAAATGGCAAAAAAAGAGTGGACAGGCATGTCCACAAAAGGGACAGCTACTGCCCGGCATCACCTAGGACAGGTCACGCTACAATTAGTGGTTCTCAATGAACACCTGCAGCGTGAACAAACCAATGGCTCAATGCAGCCAGGCTGTCTTAATCAAAACGCTTGTTTTGTTTCTAGAACATAGAAACCCAAGTTCTGTAGTGCTTCCCAAAGTGTGATTTATAAGCCAAGGCATGTACAATTTTAAATTCCTGATGTCTCACCTCCAAATTCTAGAGATTCAGGGTCTCTAAGGATGGAGTCGTCATAGAATCCACTGTAAGAGATGCCAAGCACAGCAAAATTTGAGGGTCAAGGACTAAGGCCTCCCACTGGTTCACCGGGGTCAAGGTGCTCTTCCATTTCTCTTTCAGCAGCATTTACTGTATCAGAGCTTAATATGATAAAGGTAAAGGACAATGGGTGACACATTAGAACGTTAAAAACAAAGCATTATGGGAGCATGCAGGAGTGACTGGCTTTGTACAGGGAGGGAAAAGGGCAGGTTCTAAGAAATCCAAGTGCTGAGGGAAGGAGGTCATTACTCGAAAAGGCAGGGGAAAGGAGAGCGCACATTGCTGTGCTTCTCGACACTTTTTCTTTGAACTTCTTCTTTTCCAAAACATAAAAACGTCACCCCAACCCCAGATTTGCCAAATCCATATATTATTGCCAGGCAAGAGGATTTCTTCCAAGCTTTTCTTTCAGTTCTCTGTTTTACAAAGACAATAGTTGTATTTTTTTTTTTCCTGCTTATTTCCAAATATAAAATCCCGTTGTCAAATAAGCTCCTCCTCTGGAGATTCTGACATATGCCCTGCCCCCGTCTTGTAAACTGTTAACAGGAGCAAAATGCAGGGAGTCCTGGAAGTGCCCAAAGCAGAGGATGCCAGGAGAGCACTGCTGTGAGGAAGGTGGGGTCAGGGATGAGCCTTTTCCAGGCCAAACTGACTGAGAATGGACAGTGAAAAACAAAGAGGAAGATGTGCAAGGCGAGTGGAAGATGCCCAGGTGAGACCACTCTGCAGTTCCGGAAATACCGGGTGCCTTAGAGATGGGTAAACTGCTCCCAGGAGGAGTTAAATGTTATATAACAGAATGGGCCACTTGAAAACCCTGCTCCATTTGAGGCTTACCCCAGGACTCTGTCGATTATGAAAAAATTGCCCAATAAATATGTATTAAGTACCTACTAAGGGCCAGGTTCCATGCTATCACCCTCCACAGGCGTTTGGCTCATTTAGTGAGTTACGGATCTGAGGCCTGTTTGTCTGGATGTTTTCAGCTTCACACCCATGGTGACACACTGGTCTCTTCTTGCCTCATAGCTTTCTCCTCTGAGCGTATTACATAATATGCATTAAACGCATAATCTGATCTATATAAAACCAAGAAGCAGAAGGTGGATACCATCATGTCCAGGCAAAATGCACCTACACCAAAAAGCTAAAAAGGAAGAGTAGAGACATTGGCCCTAAATAAACCTGGGGTCAGATCCTGACTGAGACACTCGGTAGCTATGAATATAAAGCGCCTGGCATGTCACAGGGATTTAATAAATGACGATCATTCTGTTATTTGCTACTCTTACTACAGAAACCTCGGGAATACTGAAAGCTCATACTTTCTGGCTAATTGGTTATTTCGGGGTTTCTCAACCTTGGCACTCTTGCCATTTGGTGTTGAGATTTCTTTGTGGTAAGGACTGCCCTCTGCATTGTTGGATGTTTAGCGGCATCCCTGGCCTCTACCCGCTCGATGCCAGTGGAAACCACCCTACCCCCCACTCCAAGTTGTGCCAACTAATAATGTCTCCAAATATTGCCAAATGTCTCCTATGGGCAAAACTTTCCCCCCGGTTGAGAACCACTGAATTAGATGAGTAGTTAATGGTGCCCAGTTTACAGGCTCCCAAGCTTCTAACCATTCTGATCATTCCATTGAGCTGTTGGGTGAATCCAATTGCATACTAATAGGAGGCAGCCTCAGTTTTGTTCGTTCTACAGTATATATCACACTATGGCAATTTCTTCCCATTTCTCTCTTCATGAACAAAAAACCAATTAGGTTTTATTCTATTTCCAATGATGGTACAGATACGTGTGTTGTTTTTTTTTTCTAAAAACTGGACTGAGTTTCTAAAACAACAGCAACATACAATCGCTATTAAAAACAAGGACTGTTACAATAACTGGAGATAACTTTGATCAGAATGTTCAGACTTAATTAAGATCCCTTGTAGTCGCCTTTCTGAAAAGGATGCAGGTGTGTTTTATGCTGAAAACATGTCCTCTCTGTTCAAAGCTAGAAAGAACAGTGAGAAGAATGGACCCTCCAGAGCCTACACAGCAGTTCTAGCTCTTCTCTTTCTAGATTATGCACTAAAGACCAGCATCCTTCCAGCATGTTTTATACTTTAAATGCCAAAGACAGAGAAGTGGGGAAGCTCTCACCATTCCCATGGGCTCCGGCCACTCTGGATGGTTCAATTCAGGAGAAAAATTTGTTTTACAGCATAATCTCAGAGTGGGGTGGAGGGTAGGGTAAGAGTTAAAATTCCCATCTTACATGATAGGTGATCCATCCAGAAATCAGGAATTATTTATCGTGTGTCAGCAACAGAGCCAGTATCATGCTAAGCAGAACAGAGTCTTCAGAAGAGTCCAAGGTTGGGAGGGGAATAATTAGAAATAACTAGAAAAAATAAAGTCCTAAACAGAAGGACTAACTGAAAGGATTAACCGAAAGCACAACAGAGTTTGAAAGAAGGCAGAGCCATGTGAAAGCTGCAGCGGTTCATTCATTCATTCAAAAAATATGATCAACTACATTGAATAAGCCACACCCTCCACTAGGTGTGCAAATACACTGCTATGGGCTCTGCTTATTAAAATGTGTATAAATAAACCTATAATTTCAAACTGGGTATGTGCGATGAAGAAAAGGAACAGGGTGCAATAACAAAGACTCACGAGGGAGAGAGTCGCTACTTAGAGGGAGTGGAAAGGGAAGGCTTCTCCAAGGAGATGAAGAACAGGGGGAAGAGCGATCCCAGCCGAGCAAACAGCCTGTGCGGAGATCTTGAAGCAGGAAGGAGCTTAAAGGAGGCAAAGGGAGGAGGGCCTGCACGGATCCAGTCTGGAGCATCCCGGGATGAGTTCCTCAGGAATGTTACGAGCCTCCTTTACACAGCATCTGGGAATGGTCCCTTTCCAGTCATCCTTTAGGATGTAATACCTTATGAGTTTCAAACAATATGAGTTTCAAATTAAGTGGAAGAGAGAAAAGGAACGTCAGAAAATGACCAATTTGGGATGAAGAATAATAAAAGGATTAAATGGAAACAACCTGAAGGTGAACTCCACATTGGTCACCACCATATCCACGTGAAAGATGCAGTCTCTCTAGAGCCTTCATCTGAGTCTTGTTGAAAACAGGGGAAGACCTAGGATGCTCAGTGCCAGTAAGGCAGTGGTTCTTAAACTTGAGCTGCATCAAAGTCACCAGAAGAGCTTGCTAAAACAGACTGCTGGGTCCCACCCTTGAGTTTCTGATTCAGCAGGTCAGGGTGGGGCCTAAGAATTACACTTTTTTTTTTTTGCAAACTTTTCTGTTTTTTTTTGATAGACATAGTGGTTCTTTTTTATTTATTTATTTATTTATTTATTTATTTATTTATGGCTGTGTTGGGTCTTCGTTTCTGTGCGAGGGCTTTCTCTAGTTGTGGCAGGCGGGGCCACTCTTCATCGCGGTGCACGGGCCTCTCACTATCGCGGCCTCTCTTGTTGCGGAGCACAGGCTCCAGACGCGCAGGCTCAGTAGTTGTGGCTCACGGGCCCAGTTGCTCTGCGGCATGTGGGATCTTCCCAGACCAGGGCTCGAACCCGTGTCCCCTGCATTAGCAGGCAGATTCTCAACCACTGTGCCACCAGGGAAGCCCCAGAATTGCACTTTTAATCTAACAAGTTCCCAGACGATGCTGTGGCTGCTGGTCCACGGACCACACTTTGAGAACCCCTGGTTTAGGATATTTGGGGACCTACATTTCTGTGTACTCAGAATCCCAACCTAAATGAGGGAACAGGCAAGAAGCATTGTAGGAGGAGAATGATCAAAACCCAGTTTTCTGTCTCGAGTGATCAAGTACAGAATAGTGTCTCCTCTGTACCAGGTGATTCCATATGTTACCTCATTTCATCGGTACATAACACACTGCATGGTAGGCTTCATTATCCTTGTTTTATGCATGAGGAAAAGAGGCTGGGCCCCAGGTTATGGGAATCTCCTGAGATCACATGGCTCAAAAGTGACAGGGCCAGGATTCAAACCTGTTCTTCAGAGCAGAGCTCTTGATCTTGACACTACACTACATTGCCTTGCACACACACAGCTCCTTCTCCAGGCTCCCCTGGACGCGAGAGATGCTCCCCGGGCTCCAGACCCACTGCACCGCTGCAGAGCACTCTGAGGCCGACCCTGTGCAGCCAGTGGTGGGTGCAGACACTTTTCACGGACTCCTGGGGGCTGCTAGGGACCTGAACTTGTTACTAAGTTCTTTCCTTTCTTTAGGGAAGGCAGTAAACTCTACTAAGCCTCCACAGATGCACTGCCCTAAGCGTGTTACATACATCATCTCTTTCAAAACCACCAGGGGTGGTTTTCAGTCTGTGGGGGGCAGTTAAGTATTCTAAAACACAAGCTGAGGAGTGAGACAGGCCTGGGCTCAACTTCCCTTCTGTCATTTATTAGTTATATGACTTGACTTGACTAAAGCTCAGTTCTACTTCTTTTGAGAAGTAGTGGTTACAACAGTATTCGCCTCAAAGGGTTGTGAGAAATTCATGAGTCACTTGCATGTAAAGCTCTCAGCTCTTAACACGCAGCACATACTCCACAATTATCAGCTACAATTACTAACCTGTTATCCATTTTCTTTCAAAATATGGCCATTTTAGAGAAGCTTTAATTATTGCTGTGCTAGACAGTCCTAGACACACAGCTTCTTCTGTTGACGTTTCTCGAGTTTGGGAATATTTAATTGGTAGATCCAGAAAATGTGAATGGTAGGCATCTTGATCTGAGCCCCTCCCACATCCTAACTGGGAAAGATATCTCAAGAGATCCTTACAAACAAAACAGGAAAAAATGGGCTAGCTTAGGTATATTAGGTGAATTTAAAATAATTAAATAACTACACCTGATGGGTATTGATTAATGGAATGATATTAAGTTGGGTGGGGGGTTGAGGTCAAGGGGTCTGATGATCCCACTATGCTAAATATTGGTCAAGTTATATGTGAGGCCAGGCTCAGTTCTCGGTGCCAGGTTAAAACAAAACTTTCCTCTTCGAAAGCACTCAGCAGAGGTTGAGCAGGATGGGAATGGATGGAGAAACCAGAGCATATTAAAAAAGAGACCTACAGCCACTGTGGAAAACAGTATGGACGTTTCTCAAAAAACTAAAAATAGAGTTACCATATGATCTGGCAATCCCACTCCTGGGCATATACCCAGAAAAGACGAAAGCTCTAATTTGAAAAGATACATGCAACTCAATGTTCATAGTAGTACTCTTTACAGTAGCCAAGACATGGAAGCAACCTAAGTGCCCATCGACAGATAAATGGATAAAGAAGATGTGGTATATATATATACAATGGAATACTAGTCAGCCATAAAAAAAGAATGAAATAATGCCATTTGCAGCAACATGGATGGACCTAGAGATTATCATACTAAATGAAGTAAGTCAGACAAATATTATATGATATCACTTATATGTGGAATCTAAAAAAATAGTACACATGAACTTATTTACAAAACAGGAGTAGACTCACAGACATAGAAAATAAACTTATGGTTACCAAAGGGGCAAGGGGGAGGGATAAAGTGGGAGTATGGGATTAACAGATGCACACTACTACGTATAAAATAGATAAACAACAGGATTTACTGAATAGCACAGGGAACTATATTCAATATCTTGTAATAAACTATACTGGCAAAGAAGAGAAAAAAGAATGTATATATACACATATATGTATAGCTGAATCACTTTGCTCTACACCTGAAACTAACACAATATTGTAAATCAACTATACTTCAATTAAAAAATAATAATAAAACAAGAGACCTAGTAGGGAGAAAAGATTAAGATACAATTTGATAGTCCTCTTAAAATATTTTGAGAGCTTACAGAAAGAAAAGAGGTACAGACTGACTGTATTTACTATAAACACTCTAGAGTGTTGTTTTTCAAATGGTAGTAGGCAACCTATTAGTGGAAATCAACTGAACAGGTTAATCAGCATTTTAAATAAATAAAATAGAACAAAGTGGAAAATATCAGATGCAGCCAGTCTAATAAGGAGTAATTGCTATTCCATGAAACTTCTGTTTTAGTTATATTTATATTCAAATTTGTATGAGTCTAAATGTAAAATGTATCTTTATGTAGGGTCACAGTAAAAAAAAAAAAAATGTTTGAAACCTCTAGAAGGTAAAACATGGGCAACTGGGTGCAAGAAACAGGAAATCAGGTTTCAGCTCCCTCAAAGAAAGTGTTATAATAATGATCACTGCATAACAATAAACTAGGTTTTCTCATGAGGCAGGGCCCCCTCCCCCATATATACATCACCCCCTCTGGTGATGGTCTAGCCCAGGCTGAGGGACCATGCATTAAGGAAAGAGGGCACTGGGTGTTCCCTCCAATGAGGACACTAAGATGCTCTAAACGAGTAGACCAGACCTGAGCTTCTGTTGCAAGAGAGAATGGAAAAAAACAAAACCTCAATATCCAGACTCCATAAGTCATGTAGCCCATCCAGGAGCAGGCAAATGCTCCTGTGTTTATATATTATGCAAAACGAGCATGCATCAAATCCCTGAAGCTGTTCAGGATTTCTGCTGTAGGAAGGGCTAATTTCCAACAACCATGTTCTAATTGATAAAATAGCGCACCTGCCAGCAATCAGTTCTCAATAATGTAAGCACCTAAGTGGAGTCCAGTGGGGACTAAATACCCAGTGACAGGACCTGAGCCATGTTTTACCACACCTTCTAACAGAGCAAGCTAAAATCTGACATGAATAGCAGAGCACCCCCAGATGCTTCTCCCACACCAAGAGCTGCCAGACACCACCAGCTGGATGTGAATATCAGATAAGCAACAAAATGTTTTAGTATATCATGTCCCAAATATTGCAAGGGACATATATGTACTACTAAAAAAAATCATTTGCTGTTTACCTGAAATTTAACTGGGTATCCTCTATTTTTGGATACCCAGTTTGGATTTTGCAAATTCTGACAGTTACCTGCCCACATGGGTGATACCGCTATACTTACTTTAGAGGATTCCTCAGTCTCTCATTTGGCAAACAGTGTGCAATGTCAAGCTGACAGTAGTAAAAAGCAATAATGATGATCATAATGGAAGAAGGAGTGAAATTCAAATGGACACAGTGTAACAGCTTTGTCCCACTGAACCCTCCCATGCCAAATTTAAAGGCCTTTTAAGAGTGGGACAAACAGACCCTGTGAGTCATCAGGATGTGCACGGCATTTTGAGGAAAGAGATAATGAGGTCACTGTCCCACTTTGTAGAGTTTCCGAGCTCAACCTGGGCTTGTACAAGGGAGAAGATTCCGCTTCATTCACCTTCACTCCAGTATTCAGAACTCAGTTTCGGGGACCCCAGAGGAGGAGCTGACTTTGGCTGCCACCAGCTGTCCTAACACAGACGTAACCTGTTCATGCCCTGTACCCTTCCTCTTGCAGCACATGCTGTGAAGGGCGGATGACCTCCAGTAAGCCTACCTGGCTTCCCCTTGACCTCCATGACTGAGTCAAGTTCCTCTTCTCAGGGGTCCCACGGTCCCTTGAATACTTCCTATATAGCACTCACCATAATAAAAAATAATTGCAACCACTCATGGAGTGCCAACTATGTGCTAATCACTTTGTGTGTGTGTGTGTATATATATATATATATGTATGTATCATCTCATTTAATCCCTCCCAACTACCCTATGAAGTAGGTATTTGCATTCCCATATCACAGATGGGTAAAGCCTAGAAAGCTTAGATAACCTACACAAGGTCACACAGTCAATAAGGGCCCACTGGTCTGGAGGAGCCAGAGTACCACATTGCAAACTTTGCTATTAATTGGTCTTTCTCTCCCAGGGAAGGATTATTTCTCATTCACCCTTGTGTCCCCAAGCCCAGCCTGCAGTGTGTGGCAAGTTGTAGGCAGCATTGTAAATGTGTCAGCCCGTAATTTTACAGTCAAATAGGCCTGGATGCAAATCATGGTTCTGCCAAGAATCAGCCACTGAGAATCAGGAGTTTGGGTTCTAGTAACTTGCTCTGGAATTGAGGACAGAGGTTAGGAATCCCAGCAAGAGAGAACAAAGCTAGGCTCAAGCCCCAGCTCCACCACTTCCCAGGTGTGACTTGGAAAGTTACTGAACTTGTCTAAGCTCCAGCTCCCCATCTGTCAAATGAGGGAAACAATAGTACCTGCTTCACAGCATTGCTTTGAGATTCCTGACATAAAGTTCTTAGCAAGACACCTATACATGAAAAGCACTCCACAAATATGAGCTCTTTTTATTTTAATACATTCTAAAATGCCATTTGAACTGGAGTAAATAATTTTTGGTTAACTATTGGCATAAGTATTGCAAGTTTCAGACACAGTTTTTATTCAGGAAATCGGAACTTGGGGAAAATAATGTAAATAATTTGGGGGAATCTATTTTAAAAGAACTATTCAGTGCAGCTCAATATTAAAAAAACAAACAACCCAATCCAAAAATGGGCAGAAGACCTAAACAGACATCTCTCCAAAGAAGACATACAGATGGCCAAGAGGCACATGAAAAGATGCTCAATATCACTAATTATTAGAGAAATACAAATCAAAACTACAATGAGGTATCACCTCACACCGGTCAGAATGGCCTTCATCAGAAAACCTATAAACAATAAATGCTGGAGAGGGTGTGGAGAAAAGGGAACCCTCTTGCACTGTTGGTGGGAATGTAAATTGATACAGCCACTATGGAGAACAGTATGGAGGTTCCTTAAAAAGTAAAAATAGAATTACCATATGACTCAGCAATCCCACTACTGGGCATATACCCAGAGAAAACCATAATTCAAAAAGACACATGCACCCCAATGTTCATTGCAGCACTCTTTACAATAGCCAGGTCATGGAAGCAACCTAAATGCCCATCAACAGATGAATGGATAAAGAAGATGTGGTACATATATACAATGGAGTATTACTCAGCCATAAAAAGCAACGAAATTGGGTCATTTGTAGAGACGTGGATGGATCTAGAGACTGTCATACAGAGTGAAGTAAGTCAGAAAGAGAAAAACAAATATCATGTATTAACGCATATATGTGGAATCTAGAAAAATGGTACAGAAGAACCGGTTTGCAAGGCAGAAATAGACACAGATGTAGAGAATAAACGTATGGACACCAAGGGGGGAAAGTGGCGGGGGGTGGTGGTGGTGGGATGAATTGGGAGATTGGGATTGACATGTATACACTAATATGTATAAAATAGATAGCTAATAAGAACCTGCTGTATAAAAAATAAAATTCAAAAAAAAAGAACTTGTTACAAGGGCAATTAAATAATAATTTGTGTAATTATATTTTAATGACTGCCCTCTCTCCAGTGAGCAAGGCCTGTGACTGCCTTGCTCACTTCTATAGCCCTAATGCTATGTCAGTCAGATAACTGAGCAGAGACTGTTATCTAGAAAAAAAATATGTCTACTTGTTTGCATTCTATTCAACTAATAATCCCAACTTCATATCATATCTAAAGTATCCAATTAACACCTAATAAAAATATTCTGTTGTTATTTTTTTAAAAAAGGACTATTCAGGGAAGAATTTAGGCTTTCTAGTAGTTACACAACACTGAAAGAGTTCCCAGAAAAGGGAAAAAATATCCAAGAGAAGGCTGGGAGTGGGGAATCCAGGCTACCATGTCCAGTTGCGTAAGTTGTTCACTGCACAAGAGTGCCGGGCTGACGGATTGAATGAAGCAGAGGTGTCAAAATCTAGCTTGCCCTCTACTCGCTAAACTGGAAACATGGCCTCTGCTCTCCATCCACTTGGAGGGGATGCTGTTTTCTAATTTGCTCAGAGGCACTGTTTGGGCTGGTGGTAGCTCTAGCTTTATACTTTCATAATTGATTCTCTTTCCCCTTTTCTTTCAGTGTCACTAGATGAACAGAATAGGGGAGAAGAAACAGAATGGAGCTCAGGGAAGGAAGACATACTTGAAAGTGATGAGGGACGTGAAGGAAGGCGGAGAAAAAGGGAAGCAGTAAAATCGGGTAACATTTACTAAACACTGGTCATCTGTCAGGCACTGTTCTAAGTGCTTTAGATGTGCTAACTCACTGAATGCTCGTTACACTCCTACACGACAAGGGGGAACCACTAGAGGGGGAGGCACCAGGTGGGTATGTGAAGTTAACCCACACAAGGGTCCGACAGGCACGGAAACAGCCTGCCACACTCCTCAGTCTACAGCAAATGTTCAGAATCTGGAATCCCTCTTTTGAGTCTGTGGTGGAAATGGCTTTTAGAGCCAAAAGGGAAATATTTTTTTAAAGAAGATAGTCTGAATTCTCTGGCTGGCCAACCACAGGGGCTACGTAATGGACTTTTATCTTTGGTCAACAGCCAGTAAATAGCAAGCCTTTTGGGAGACAGAAGCAAAGGACCTCTGGCAGGTTACAAGTCCCAGCAGGAGACCTTCAACCATGAACTTTCCGTAGGGTTCATTTCAGACCAGGTTCTGCACCCACAAGTTCCTTCTCCATTTTCTTAAGAACCTGAAGCTTCCATAAAATATTTACAGTGACCTGAAAGCAGCTCCAGTGTCCACTCTTCCTGGTAGTCTTAAAAAAAAGCCCTCTGAGGGTGTGGAGAAAAGGCAACCCTCCTACACTGTTGGTGGGAATGTAAATTGGTGCAAACAGTATGGAGGTTCCTTAAAAAAACAAAAATAATGTTACCATATGATCCAGCAATCCCACTCCTGGGCATATATCCAGAGAAAACTATAATTAGAAAAAATACATGCACCCCAATGTTTATTGCAGCACTATTTACAATAGCCAAGACATGGAAGCAACACAAGTGTCTATCAACTGATCAATGGATAAAGATGTGGTATATATATACAATGGAATATTACTCAGCCATTAAAAAAAGAATGAAATAATGCCATTTGTAACAACATGGATGGACCTAGAGATTATCATACTAAGTAAGTCAGACAGAGAAAGACAAATATCATATGATATCACTCATATGTGGAATCTAAAAAAAAAAAATGATACGAATGAACTTATTTACAAAACAGAAATAGACCCACAGACATGTAAAACAAACTTGTGGTTACCAAAGGGGAAAGTGGGAGGAGGGATAAATTAGGAGTTTGGGATTAACATATACACACTACTATATATAAAATAGGTAATCAACAAGGACCTACTGTACAGCACAGGGAACTCAATATCTTGTAATAATCTATAAGGGAAAATAATCTGAAAAATTATATATATATATATATATATATATATAAAAGTATAACTGAATCACTTTGCTGTACAAAACTTTATATTTCAATAAATTTTTTTAAAATAAATAAAAATTTCCTAGCCAAAAAAAAAAAAAAAACAACACTCTGAGAAGAGGCTGAAAATAAATCTTTCTATCAGGTGGTCAGTAATCTTGCCAACTCTGGATTTGGGGCTACAAAGTTCACAGAGAGAGGAGAATTAAGCAGAGACAAATATATAGATACAGATTTGACATTAAAACAACCACATGTGTGCCATGACGATGAATGTCTGTATCTAGCTATCCTATAAGGAGTGTGTTTCAGCAGGCGGCAGACAGCCCGAGACAGCAAAACCACCCCTGAACATCTGTTTCCCCCATTTTGCCAAAGAGCATTCTTTTTTAATCCTTTTTTATAATTTGACCTGTTCCGTTTTTCTGGCAGAGGGCCCTAGCAAGGCAAGCACTGCCTTTTCTGTCTGTATTCCAACTTAACATGGGAACAGGAAGGAGGCAGCAATAGGGGAAAGGGGGAGGGGACAGACTGCGGGGAACTGAGGCGGAGGTGGGGGCTGGGGGCGGGGGAGACAGGGAGCCAGAAGCGGGGAGAAAGGAGAAAAGGGGAAGGGGTAACCCAGGAGAGACAGTGAGAGCTGACAAGTCCCAGCAAGCCATTTTAATGCACCCACCATGGGCACAACTGATTTGAGAATACCAAAACCAACGGGACATATTCCAGAAAGATCATTCAGTAAGAATGTGACCCAGAAACCATAATCATAGCATTCTTGAACAGATCAAGCTGGTTATTTTACACTCTTTAGACTCCGGAAGTCCTTAACAATTGATGAAATATCACGGTTTCTAGGTGGTTTGTGTTTAACATTCAGGAATGACTGGACACAGTCCTATATTTTTCTAGTAAAACATCTCTTCGGCAAGGAAAATGCCCTTTCCATTTTCCTCTGTGTGTGTGTGTGTGTGTGTGTGTGTGTGTGTGCACGCGTGTGTGTGTTGTCTGTATTTTATCCCATTATTGCATACCACCTTCCTTGCTCTTTTAGCCAAGGTAGATAACCCTTTATCTCCCAGAATTGATTGTCATTTTCCCCTTCCTACTCCATTCTCCCTCCCAAGGAGAACACCCTGAAATAAAATCTTACCTCCTGGGCAATGAGTAGTGTCACTTCATAAACAAACATTAGCGGAGTTGGGTTGAGTTTTACACCCAGACCCAAGTCCACCTGCCCTCAGTTATGCTTTCAGATTCCCCTCCAGGCTGCCACTGTCCCGCCCCAAACTGTGCTGCTTCCAAGGTCTAGTTTCCTTTAGAAATGGCGTCAGTACCATCAGGAAACCATAAGAGGTTTCCTGTCCCAGGGACTTGGCCCTGTAATACAGAGCAGGAACTAAATGAAGGAAGCTAGGAAGAGCTTTTCTGGTTGTTGCTTCAGATCCCATTATGGAAAATTCCTTTGGAGCGTATTAATCATTATTTGGTGGTCTAAAGAAAAAATATATATATATATGGCTTTGAGCACCTACTATTCATTCATTTATTCAACAGAAAACGTACCGAACAGCCATATACTGTGCTGGCAGGCCCTGGGCTAGTTCCTTTTGCATCATTTATAGCATTCAGCCCACCACCAAATCCGCCTGGGAGGAGGGCAACTTGTATATTCTCCTCTCCAAGAAACTGAGATTGGCTCTGGCGCCAGAGATTATATTTTGAATGGAAGTTTCACCTTTAACTAGCTGTGTGACATTGGGCAGATAAATTAACCCCTCTGAGCCTCTGTTTCCTCCTCCATGAGGTGAAAATAATTCCTTCTGCTTCACTGAGTTGTTCTGAGGAGGAAATGAGCTGATAAACTTAACAAGATCAACTGTGGAAGAGACTGAGTGCCCAGGTTTAGGAAACTATAACAATGGTGAGCCTTTCTGTGATTGTTTTGTTGGAGCTGGGAGGCCAGACCACACCCCTGTGGTAGGGTGAGGTTTCCTGTGCAGGGAATTGAATTTTCCACTGTCAATCATCCTGAGGAAAAGTTAAACTGGGGTGAAAACTCCCTCCCTCTCAGAAGCTATGCCCGGAGCTGGGGGAGGAAGAAGGCAGGACAGATAGGCTTCTGAGGGTGGAGAGATCTGGGGGTGGATCCAGGGATGGGGTGAATGGCCCTGGCCGTTTAGAGACCAGCTCACAGCTGGGAAGGTAGCCAACCTGATCCCAGACCGTCGGTGAGTCTGGGCTTGTGTAGTGATTAGAAGGCCCTGGGCCCACTCTGCGGCCAGCACAGGGCAGGACACTGGGAAATCAGTCAGGCTCCCAGCAGGCGAACACCAAGCCTCCAGGTTCTGGTGTAAGCAGGGACAGCAGCAGCCATGGCTGTGTCGTGTGGTCACCGGTTTCTGAAGAAAGAGGACGTGGTGCAGTTACCCAGGTGTCCACTGGCCTCAGTAAGGTGTATCTGGATTCCAGCTCCCTTGGCAAGAGGCTAGAGCAGCCAGAACTGAAGCTGTGGATGCGAACAAGCACCCCTGAGAATTCTTGGGCCTAAAATTAGAGGGTAGCCTTAGAGGAAGATTTGATTTGTTAGTAATATGGGCAGGCAAATCCTTGGAAATCATTATATTTGGGGCTATCAATGTGGGTGACATGATTTAAACCCCAAGCTGGGAAGCTGGGTAGACTGTTTACACCTGTAAAGTGCCCAGCATAGAGTAGGTGAATAATAATAAAGGCCCGGGATCTTTCTCCTTATTCACCCCCATATGATGGGAGGGAAGAAAACTTTGGATGCAGGAAGAGATTTGTTCACTACTCTTAGGTCTTGCTGCATCCTCCTAACAGGGGGTGGGGAAGAGGAGATGAATGGCCATATTATTTCATTTATACGTCAAAAGTCAGGTCTTTCAGAAGGTATGACCACGCCTGAAGGGATCGGAGCATTCGGCTAGGGACGTGAAACATAGTAAACATTTAACGATGGTTACGACATTCAAGGGTTCCTTCTAAAACCCATTTGCCCTCACCACCATGGTCTAAGGCTGATACTATTATTACCCCCATCATATCAGCTAGGGTCCTAACAGGAAATGGATGGTATGCTTCAAAAAAGTGACTGAAGAGAGTCTGATGAAGGGACTGCTGATCAAAGTGCGTTGGGCAGGGTTAAGGGAAAACGGGATGGAGGAGCAGAAAGGGAGGTTCCAGAACCCAGCACGATCTGATGCTGTAAGAGAGGAAGCAGTGGCCTAAACTAATCCAGCCACATTATCCCACAGCCTGACAGGAAGGGACTAAGTACCCTGACATCTCTTGGTTTCCACCCTCCCATATGCTGCCAGTACCTCTCACTGGCCAAACTAGAAGCCAGAGGCTACATTCCAAAAGGTAAGTTTTCCAGGGCACAGACCAGGGTAGTGAAGGATGGTGAGTGGGTCTGGAAGGACATCAGAAAAGAGCCACCACATGACTTTACAGGTTAGGAAACAGATATAGATGAAGTAACTTGCCCAAGGTCATAGAGCAAATAAGAGGTGGGACAAAATTCAAACCATACACAGAGTACGACTCCGAGTCCATGCACTTAACCACTAAGACATGCTTCCTAGAACTGGTTGAAAAGATTACTCGTTATCCAGCACCTCTTTCTCCCTGTATCCTACTCAATCATCCTTCCAGTAATAGACTCCACCTTACTCCCACCCAGATTTCCCAGCCTTCCTGGAGTTAGGTATGGCCATCTGACTAAAGTTCAGTCCAAAGGAATGTAAGTGAAATAATGCATGCAGCTTTTAGGTTATGCCCTCCACTTTCCTTCTCTCTTTCCTATAGACTGGAATGCGGATGTGATGGTGGGATCTGAAGCAGCCACCTTAGCCCACTGCATGGAAGCTCCATTTGCAACTATCAGAGGACAACGAAACCACCATATCAGCACTGGATTGCTTACGCTCCAAGTGAAAAAGAATTTAACTTGTTTCTTGTTTCAGTCACTGTCATTTTAGCCTTGGTTGTAGCAGCCAAACCAGTATCCTAAACAATACAAAGACCAGGATGTAGCTCAGTCATTGTTAGAACAATAAGAGGCATGTGACAGCTGGTGATCCCCAATGTAAGTGCACTCCTCTTCTTCCTGGCACATTACTAGACTACGTTTCCCAGCCTCCTTCCATGTGGATGAGGTTATGGGACTATCTTCCGCCTTTGGAATATGAGGAAAGGTTAGTGTATTACCTCCAGGCTGAGACAACCATCGGTGAGCATACCTGGGTCTTGCTCACCTTATTGACTTGTCTGCCAAATGGATTCAAAGGATCCAGTGAAGGAACCTGATGCTGTAGGGTAGGATGGAGCCAAGGCAGGGAAGGAGCCTGGGGCTCTCCATGACCACATGGAGCAGAGCCCTCCGACAGCTCAACACCAGACTACAACACAAGCAACAAACACCACCTTTATGGTGTTAAGCCACTGACATTTGGGCTTGTTTGTTGTAGCAGTTAGCCTATCTATCCTGACTAATTTTATACTTACCAGCTGCTGCTCTCTGAAAGACATAAGTACTTTTATCCAACAATGCAATCTCATCTCCTATTTTAGGAGGGCTAGGGGGTGGGCTGGCAAACATTTAAGTCATTATTTTAAAGAAGCTACACAACTGTTATCATTTATTCTAATAAAGCCCCTACATCCTGCTTGAATGAGGAAGGCAAGAATAGCACAAGAAAAACCTTTCTCGTGGTACAGTGGCCCTGGGGGCATTGGCCCTGTTCTCTCCCAAGAATGCTATTCTCATGAGCACTCCTTTTGGAACTCAGGAAAGTTCACAGGGTCTGAGCAAAAGAGAGCATCAACTGAGCTCCATGAGGTGTGCCAGAGGGTCAAGCAACTCCCATAAGGGCAGCAAATTGGGAAAAGTTATGGAAACAAGGACCCATCCGTGTGCTTTTGGATGGTGAGGGAGTGAACTTTTCCCCTATTCTTTCTAATGTTCAAATTTTCTAAAGTAAGCATGTGTTACTTCTATACTAAAAAGTGGTTTTAGGATTTCAATTTTTAAGAAAGAAAATAAACTGGTTAAGCCTAAGGAATGAACAAAGGAGAGAGCTATAGGTCAAAGGTCAAAGGATTCAAGTGCCCCAAGGCACTGTTATGACAAGCAGAGAGGCCAATCTTAGGAGTATATAATCATGAAAAGACAAAGCATCTCAGCGGTGACCCTCACTCACACATTCAACAAGCATTTACTGAAGACTTACATGTGCCAGGCACTGGGCTGGCTGCTAGATTCGCAAAGAAAAGTGTGGTGACCACAACCTAGTATGGTAGCTAACAACCATGGCTACACACTGGAATCACTGAGACCCAATTTTTAAAGTACACACTGATGAAACACTGATGCTTCGGTCCACACTCCAGGGATTCTGATGTCATTGGTTAGGACTTGGTCTCAGGACTTTTAATAGCTCCCCTGATTCTAACGTCTAGGGTTAAGAACCACTAGGAGTACATGACACGTGGGCTTAGTGTTGAAAGAAGGGTAGGAGCCAGCCAGGGGAGGAAGAGAGAAGGGGGAGGAAAGGCAGGCAGGCAACGGGAAGAGAGCTGCATTTAGAGGACTGTCCCATAGTTCAATGTAATTGGAAGGTTATGGTGGCTGGGGGTAATGCAAATCATGGAGGTCCTCCCATGGCTAACCAAATGTCTATCCTCCAGGTAGTGGGAAGTTGATAAAGGTTATTAGACGGGCAGACGTGATCACATCTGCGTTCATCCCAACTCTCCATGCATTCTTTCTCACCCCCTCAGATGGCCATCACTACTACCTATGGGTGGGACTACAGAAAGACTATGGAAAGGTGTAGAAAGTGGTACCATCACAGGAGAGAGGGCATATTTCTGGACTCGCCATCAGAGGACACCTTCAATACAGCATTCATCTAGAGATAGGCTCCTTTTTCCATTCTTTTCAAAAACCCCTTTTTGGTTACTTAAGTCCATTACATGATCTTGCCACAACACTGAGAATAAATCCCCCAAAGAGCAAGTCATAGTTCATTTGGAGACTTACATGAAAATTTGGAGGCAAAACCAAACTACCTCTCATGCCACATGCCACAAGAAAGTAGTGGGATCGTCACCGAAGACCCCAGATGGAACACCATTCCACACGCTGCTCCAAGAATAAATCACTAAATAATTCAATCGACCTGATCACCATTCCTAAGAATCTGTGTTTGGAGACTAGGTAAGTTGCAGAGAAATTTCTAGAAATGAAAATGGTTTTAGTTAATAGGTTGGGACAATTGATGAGAGCTATTCCATCATGCACGGGAAATAAGTGTCTTTCAAATGAATACTACTAATAAAGTAACAGCAATAAGCACTTCCTGAATACCTGCACATACTACCCATGGGGCTAGGACCCTACACACACCATTGATCCCAGCCATGCAAGGTCTCCAATTAGGTTGAGAGATAACTGAGGCTGAGAGCCGTTTAGCCACCTGCCCAAGGTCACAGGTAAGTGCAGTGATAGAATTCAAACTAAGTGTTTATGACCTCCCTCCACCTCTTCTCCAGTTCCCTTAGATCCTGGCCAGGGGGTGAATCTGTGCTCTTCTCTGCTCCAGAAAGAATGGCTGCTGGACAAGCTCATCAACTGCTGTAGGAGGCATCTTTCCTGCTGTGTGTTTTAGAAAAGCACCCAAAGGTATCACGACTCTTTCCAAGGGAGAAAGGCCAGCTCCCTCTTTGACCTGAATAGCATGGAAACAATGCAGTCTCATCCAATGAGCTGCTCTGTCAGGAAGAGAAAAACCCTCTGAAGCCACCACGCACCCAAACAGCATGGCACCCGAATGTAAATAATAAATACCCGATAGCTATGGGCCTCCTTTGGCTTACGGTCTCAGGAGGCTGGAACTGGATGATGCTTAGAGGCCACCTGGCACAACCCCAGCTTTTCAAAGATGAGAAAACAGACTGGTTAACATATCTGCTAAGGAAGGTGAAGCAGCCAGAACCCTGGTCTCAAACTCTGAAATGTCTTTTATGTTCTCAATCATCCTGCCATCCCAGAGCCCAGGAGGGACCAGGATTCCTATAACACTCTCATTTCCTCTTGAGAAACTGGGCTTCCCCACAGAAGGGCTGAAGAGAAAAAAGGTTATTTTCTGAGTTTTCTACTGCTAATCAGAAGGGCTCCCCCTACTGATCAGCACCTCAGCTGGGCCGTCCAGTCTGTTGGGGGGCGGGGAGGGAAGAGATGAAAATAAAAAAGAGTCAATCACCTGGGCCTTTCTGGTACATAAACCATTCTGTGAATGCAATGGCGCCAGTTCTGGTCTCATTAATACACAATTAAACACGTGTGGAGCAGATCACCAAGAATCTGCTCTCTCAATAAACTGCTTCATGCAAAGCTATGGTTTAAATGTCATTTTCATTTCATAAAAAGACTCACCATAGTGTACCTTTAAAAGCTAGTTTTGCTCATGCATTTAATTTATGATTCCATTTCCAGAGATGTGATTGCCTCACAACTTTTCAGAAACACATCTTCTGAATAAAACAAGGTCCTCTTCCCTGCCTCACAACGCCATCCTTGATCCAGACCTATTTTGGGTACCTGGCCCCTAGAAAAGGATGAAAGTCCTTGCTGCGGTGGAATTTTACTTCAGGTGGTGTGGGACTTGCTGAGGACATACAGCCCAGGAGGAGAGGCTGACCAGACACACGGTACCCAAGGCTGAGAGCCTTAGTGTGGATAAACATTTTTAAACAGCTGTCATTTCATGGAAGGCAGGCAAGATGTGCAAGCTGGTGATAAAAGAACAGCAAGGATAGACTTGACAGTCCAGATTGTTAGCAGCTTAACTAAACCCTAGAATGAGAAAAACAAAAAACAGAAAACAAAAAACCATCAACCACGAAGCCACCAAGTGAGACTGGGTGGCAGGAATACTTAGAGGGATCCCGACAATGCAAATTTCCTTCTCTTCACAGGAGGAAGTCTGTCTCTGACAAGACTGTCGCCTTCACCCACCACAAATCTACACTTAGAACGACAGGCACAGGAAGATGAAATGCCCTATTCCCAGACACCTGAAGGAGAAACAAATCAGGGAGGAACGCAGCTCCCAAGTCTTGAAATTTAATTACCAGAACGTTTTTGGCCCTGGACTTCATTAAATTCAGGTTAGGAACTAGCCACACGATGTCATTCTTGTGGCAGGTGCTGTCTAGACTGAGCCAGCCCGCACCGCATCCTTCCAGGCAGGATGAGTCAGGCTGTTGCAGAGGCCCCCAGGTCGGGAAGTTTGTCGTGCCGCGCTCCAGGGAGCAGCACCACGAACCTGGACACACACACACACACACACACACACACACACACACACACACGGCACAGTTGACACTTTCCCCGCCATCCCCAAAGCACACGCGCCAGGAAAAGGCCAGTTCTCACCGCGATGGGAACGTACAGCTGGGGAAGTGTGTTCCCTGGCCGTTTCTCTCCGCCCCTCGGGCTGATTGGACCCGGGCGCCCCCCAAATTCCCGGTCCTCGGGCTGGATTTCGAGAAGAAAAAGCAAAAGGGGCAGACTTACCTAACTCCTCGGGGCTGTAGGGCGCGGATGAGGCTTCTTCCACAAACTCACTGTCTGGAGGAAGAAGAAAAGCAGAAAAAAAAAAAAAAAAAAATAGAATCGCAACCATTCAGGGCTAATGGATTAAGCATCAGTTACCGCGTAGGTCTCTTAGAAAAGCGCGGGTTTCTCTCCCGCAGCGACCGGAATCCGTGAACCGGGGGCCACGCGGGGTCCCAGATGCCCCATCCACTGGGGGTAAGCAATTGTCAAAGAAACTTGGCAGGGGGGGCAGCTCCACCCAGGGACCAAGCGTCTTCCGGGCGTGGGCAGGTGCGCGCCAACTTTCCGTGGGTGCGACCCCACGGATCGCCCGGCCGGGCGCGCAGGGCCGCGACGTCATCCTCTGCCCTCAGCCCGCGGGGCGCATCGCGGCGTCCGCTGGGTCTAGCGTCGACGCCCCGGCGCCCAGGAGCCCCAAAGTTTCCTGGTGGGTCCAGCAGACCCGAGAGCGCGCAGCAGCGGCGGCGAGCTCCCCGCGCCCTCACGATGGAGCGCCCCGCGCGCATCCCCGCCGCCCGTTGCTAGGCGACCGCGGCCGTCAAGCTCGGCAGGGGCGCGCGCGCTGCCTCCCAACTCCCGGTTGGAGGGTGGCTTCCCCACCCCCACCCTCTTCGACCATTCATTACAAATTAGAGCATAACCAGTTTTAAAACAATCCCTGCTTTTTTGTACTGTCTGTCCTACGCCAATGCTTGGGAAGTCGTTTTTCTGTGCTTTTCATGGGGAGAGGCAGAATTTTCAGAGCTTGAATATTTCTTGCAGCAAGGAAAGAGGAGCTTTCAATACTCCCAACCATCTCCTTGTTTTTGAACCTGAATTCTAACTCCACTCCAAACAATATTTCCTCCTCTTAAGAGACTACGTGGTTCGAGCAAGGAAGGCAATATGTCTCCATTTCACAGGTAGGGAAACTGGGGCTCAGAAGTTAAGTAACTTATGGATGACTGCACAGAACTGTGATGGGTGTCTGTGTGTGTGTGTGTGTGTGTGTGTGGTGTGTGGGGAGAGCAGAGCGGTGGTCCTTCTATTGTTGAACGGTTTCAAATACAGAATATAGGAACAGAAGTTAGGGTCTGAAAGTTAGGGTCCTAAAGAAATTCACGTCAGATTGCGGGAATCTCCCTATTTGGGTCAGTGGCCTGAATAACCTTTGAAGATGCATTTTGTGTTTTCCACCAGGACTGACTGACTGCTTGCCTGGGAGGGCCCTGGGCTATGGGGATGTGCTCTAGAGAGCTGCTGGGAGAAAGCCAGAGGAAGGAAGGAGCAAACATGGAAAAATGGTTGTCTCTTCTCCATCCCTGTCCTTGGACACTGATAGTTGGAGAGTCAACAGTCTGGGCAATGTCCTGGGGGCCTTGTATAGTCTCAGACTGATCAGATCACCAGCTGCAGCAGCCTGAGGGCTCCTGGATCGGTGCCAAGGTCTTCTCATTCTGTAAACTCTCAGTCATCTCTGGGTTTTCCACTGTCAGTTTACAAATTACCCTAATTACCATGGAGGACAGAAAGAAGCCACTTTGGCCAGAGTGCTCACAGAGGAATGGCTGGGGACCAGGTTGAGACTGTCCTTCTTCCTCACCAAGGTAACCATTCTTCTTCTTCTGCAGGGATTGAACCAGGGCCACAGCAGTGAAAGCCCAGAATCCTAACCACTAGGCCATCAGGGAACTCCCCAAAGTAACCATTCTTGAGCTGCCTAGCCTTTCTCTCTATCCTCTTCTTTTTCCCCCACTCCTGACAATCTGAGCTCTCAAATCCAAGAAGTGAATGTGCTTGGGGGAATGTTTGCACGCATCAGTCCATCCCCTCCCACCTCCTAGAAACCTCTATTTGCCCTCAGGAATTCATGGTTCATCACAATCCCCAATATCCTCAGCCTCTTCTCTGAATGTTTCTTTCAATTCCTTGCTCTGATGGAAACCTGACTCTCCTTGAAAATAAGAGACCACATGGCCCACCACCTCTACTCCCTGCAGCCATCTACAGACCCTTGTGTTATTCTACCTCATTCCTTGAAGATATTGGCATCTGGGTCACTGTCACTTCCCCCAATACCATTCCCATGATAATTCTTATTTCCAATTCTACCTAATGGATTCTTCTCATACGCTGGTCTCTCAACTCTTCAACATCCTCTCCCTTCCTGGATCTCCAACTATCCCAGCTCCCTGCTCTCAGAGTGACACCAACTGTAATCTCAACGCCAAGCATCCCACTCTCCAACCACCACCTCCTACCTTTCCAGCTTATTCTTTCTGCTATCCTAACCCAATGTCTCCTTGACCCCAACAGCTCCTATAATTTACTTATCCCATGATCTTTGATCATGATCTCTGTTCCTCACTTTCCTCTTGACCTTCCTTCCTCTTTTAACCACCCTAGTTTCTAGGTTTATTATTATCATTTCTCTCTTACATACACCTTCAAATCCTTCTCTCCCTCTCTACCCCTCTCTCTCTTTCTCCTTCTCCCCACCCCCCATATTAAGTCCTTGGGAAAACCATAACCCTAATAAAATCTAATTCTTCATCTTCTCTCTGCCAGCACCCAGTGAAACATCATTGGAGAAGCATACCATCGTGCTGACTGGTCTTGTTTTCAATTTGTAACCATTAACCTCAAGTGGATATTAGTGCAGCCCAGCAATGGCCTTGACATTGCCAAATTCCAACGGTCAGTTCTTGGTCCGAATAGGAGCTTTTGACCCCTGAACCCATAAGTGGGTGAACTCAGAGGGACTGTCTGCAGGACCAGTCTCCTCTATTTCCCCATCATATCAGGAGGCAACTAGTCTTTGTATTCCAAGAGAGAGTCTACAGAGGGCTTTGGGGTCAGCCAGACCTTGGTTCTAATACCAGCTCCACTATTAACTAATAGTTTAATTTCTGCTAACCTTAGTTTTCTATAAAAACGGAGATAATAATCATATCTAATTCATAAGGTTGTGGCGAGAATGCAATAAACTACAGCATTTAGAGAGACTGTCACATTGTGAAAATCAAGTAAATGTTAGTTCTTATTAGATGGCATGCGCCTTTACAGCTGAGAAAAAATGGGCTCTTTTCTCTCCTTTAACAATTTTGAGTTACTGAAAGGAATCACTAAACCACAGATTATGCTTCAAATTAAAGGCTATGTACATTGCCCCATCTTTTAGTTTGCTTTCTAAGAGGTGCCTTGAAAGTTGGTTATGTGGAGTTGGGACCAGGCATTCCCACATAGGAAGAGCATTACAAATATTCTACCAGGTGATTAGGTTCTGGAGCCTGCCAAACTGTTCTAACTCACAGTGGATTCCCCTTCAATTTGTTCCTATAAATGGATGGCTCATAAGCCAAGATCTTTCCTTACAGCACTTTAGTTATTTAAATTTCCTAATCAACTGAAGGTTAATGAGAAAATATTTTTCTTCTTTCAATATCTGTTGTTGACAATTTTTCTAAACTATATGATTCCAATTTTCTGTCTTAGGAAGCAGAGCAGAGCAAACAATAATGTTTCTTGTTAAGCAAACAATATTTATGGGGAATATACCATGCTTCCAGGATGGTGCTAGGCAATGCAGATACAAAAGTGATCAGAACAGGTTCCTGCCCTCATGTTGCTCACCTTCTAATAGGTTCAGAGTAAGGACTAAACCTCAGGCAATGTCCAAAGTGCTTACCCACACTTGACTTTTATAGGCCTCTTATAAAGAAATGATTCTGCTGGAGGGTCACTGAGTTATAAAGGACAGTGCGCAATCTTATAGGTTGAAATAGTGCTGTCAAATTATTAGGGGAGAAATCACAGGTATGTTACTAGATCTCTCAAAGCCTCAGTTTCCTGATAATAATACTTATCTCATTGTATTGTCAGGAGAAGCCAAACAGGAAAAGTGTGAGACAGACCAAGCACAGTGCCTTTCTCTCCCACATAGAAGGCTTAGGCATGCTGGAGTCCCCTCTTTTTTTTTTTTTTTAAATAAATTAATTTATTTTGTTTATTTATTTTCGGCTGCATTGGGTCTTCATTGCTGTGCGCGGCTCTTCTCTAGTTGCGGCGAGTGGGGGCTACTCTTCGTTGCAGTGCACAGGCTTCTCATTGCGGTGGCTTCTCTTGTTGCGGAGAGTGGGCTCTAGGCACGTGGGCTTCAGTAGTTGCAGCACATGGGCTCAGTAGTTGTGGCTTGTGGGCTCTAGAGCACAGGCTCAGTAGTTGTGGCGCACAGGCTTAGTTGCTCCATGGCATGTGGAATCTTCCCAGACCAGGGCTCGGACCCGTGTCCCCTGCATTAGTAGGCGGATTCTTAACCACTGCGCCACCAGGGAAGTCCCTGGAGTCCCCTCTTTTGACTGTCCTTGGAGGAGAATGGGCTTCCTGCTGCCGTGGCCACTGAAGACAGGGAAGGAGTCTCTGATCCTATTTCTAGGGCAGCATTTATTAGAAGGTGGGACAGGTGGGGAGAAAGCAGCAAGAAGGAAGTGTTTCTGGGGCTCAGGGTGAACTATTTCTGGGACTCAGGTTTTCCACAGAAACAGAGTACACAGGGGGCTGATGTCTAATATCTACTCTAGCTGTTACCCGCTACATCATGAGTTGAACAGACTTTTGGGAGCTAGCCTGGGAACCCAACCCCTAGCTTTAATATTTCTTTATATATATAAAGTTAATAATATATTATTCATCAATATTAATAATCTTATATAATATATATTATATTATATATAATTCTAAATGTTTTAAATTAATTTTTATTAGATAAGCAAATAATATATATTCAAGGTGAAGGAAAAAACATTTAGTATCCATGGGTATAAACTGAAAAATGGAAGTCCTCTCTCCTGTCCTATCAGACTCTCCATCCCCAAACTGAAGCACTATCCACACCTTCCTGTGTGCCCTAGTAAAGATTATTTTTTAGGCATATTCAAATATGTTTATGAATTGTTGAAACAAGTTGGATATCATATTATGGCTTCTAAATGAAAGACAATACGTTTCTAAATGAGATTTTGGTCCAACCCCAGTCATAAACTAAGGTGTGACTATTTTCTGGTTAGTAGGGCAAGAAAGTTTATAAAAAATCATAGGAAAAAAGTTTTATCAACTATTACAAAACAGTAAAATCCTGAACAAAATTTAGGCATTTAAAGAGTTATACTTCAGTTATCTGGAAAACTCACTTAATCGTAACCCTCATTCCTCTGTAAATGAAGTATGCTCACATAGCAACATTGAACATAACCCTAGGATCAAAGGAATTCTTAGATCCATTTCTAGAGCTAAAAGCACACTCCAAATGCTTTTCAGGTGGCTAGAAGAGGGGTTTCTAGCAAAACAGCCATTGCTAATATCCTGCTTAGTGTTCAGGACTGAAGCTATGGACCAGGACCATGGCCCACAGGAGTCTGGGCGTGCCATCAGCCCCTGGCTGGCCTCTGCTGCAGCAGTGTCAGGGCCTGCCTTGACTGCAGGTTCTGCTTGGAGGAAAGGCCACAGAGAGGGCAGGTTTATATGGGCTGCTTTGACTCTGGAGGCCCCCCAGGGGCTACAGCCCCTTGGTCAGTGGAGAAAAGGAGGAGATGGGGTCTCATACAGATGTGGCTTCTTCCCGCAAGAGATGGGTGAAGGCTAAATGCCACATGGGGAGAAGTTTTTTTTCAGCCAAGGGATGTTATCAATTCCTTTACAAGAAAAAGCTGCCCTGATGCCATAACAACAAGTTAGAATGGTAGCCAGAGGCCATTTGGATCTGTGCACAGCCCTCCCAACATCTACCCCGGGAAGTCACCAATCTCAAGCATGAAAGACAGGAAGAAGCGAGCTAAGCCTTACCTCTGCCTCCCTCTCTACCCTGGCATCGCCCTTTGCTCACCTTCTCTGCAGGTAGTCTTCCGTCTCCTGGAGGCCCTCTGCTAGTTAACAGCAGAACAGAGTGGAGAAGCAATGCTTGCCCCTCTTCCCCTCCTCACCCTGGGGAGCATGGGCAGGACTGATTTAGGAGGGAAGAGTGGGTCTGTGTCTGCTCTAAGCAAGGCATGACTCTCTCCTGTTATCCTGTCTCTTATCTGCATCCTCTCAGGACGAGCCAAAAGAGGACAGCAAGAAAATATATGCACCCACCCATATAGTTTCATCAAAGAGAATTTTGCATTTATTGGTCTCAGCATTAGCTCCAGGGCTGAATTGGCCCAAAGGACATCTCACCTTCTCCTAGGGTTTAATATTCTTTTATTTTACTACAACCCCACTTTTTTTATAATCCTTGATGAAAGGGAGAAAGAAAATATAGTTGCTTTGTTTCCCTTAAATGAAAATCAAGTCTCAGATAACTGCTTTAAGTGTTTGATGACGTCCAGAAAAAAGAAATGGACTCTATAGGAAGAATAGTTCACTATATCTCACCTGAAAAAAAAATCATTACTCTTAGCAGAAACAATACAAGCCAAGAGATGATATGATATTAAGTCTGACAGGAAGCCAAGGATTCATTTTGGTAAAAATGCTAAATATGGTCTCTGAAAAATTCAAATACCATGAAGTAGATGCTACTAACAAAAGCAAGACATTTTATGAAATATATAAACAACTTGGATCTATCCAGCCCCCTGCAACCAGGATTCCTTTTACCAACTATGGAATAGAGATGAAGATTTAAAAGACGCCCCACTCAACATCATATCAAAGGAAATAAACTCTGGCTGAGCCAAGAAGCAACTAGAAGGTGTATGTGGCCATGAATGAGAATAAACCATTCCAAAAATACACAAAGAAAAAGGTCCCTGCAGAGGAAAATCATACATTTCCAGCTCACACTCAGTTGGATCTATTGAGTGAAATCAGACAAAATACCCTGTGTTAAGATTAAGGGTAAAAACATTTGCTGCCATTGAAATCTATGCCTACACCATTACAAGAGACATCCATAGGATGGATTTGAGTTTCTGCTGAGATGCAGAGACCATCCTGATCTCCCATTTTCCACCCCAGTATCCTGGACAGAGGCCTGAGAGGGAATCGCTTCTTTCAGACACTGCAAATAGAGTCTACCTGGTGCGCAAGAGTCTCTCTGTTTTCACATTAAAATGGTTTTTCCAAGAAGCTATGGCCTTAGCAGTCAGCATACCCTAGGTGCTGGCAGGAGAATCAGAGGCCTGAGTTCTGGCCTTAGTTTTGCCATTAATCTTGACAAGTCTCCAAACCTGCCTAGCCTGTATCTCCTCTGTAAAAAGAAATGACCTTTATGAAACTTGTTAAAACGAATGCCAATAGGAGACCATGGAAAACAGATTCTTTTGTATTAATCTTTTTACGACCCTGTATGCAAGAGAAATAGACACAAAGCTCAACTTTACCCCAATATAAAATTAAAAATTAAAAAAAAAAAAGAAATAGACACAAAGGATCAAGCTTCATGGAAAGGTGGAGATGCCCTTTGAAGCCGATGGAGAAGTGAAATGGACAGAGCAGAGCTCTGGGGAATGAAGACCTGAGTGTGAATGTGAGTTCTGCTGGTGTTTGCTATATGAGTCTTATGGTGCCTTAGTTATCATGACTTCCCAAGCCTCAGTTTCCTCATCTGAAAAATGGGGATAATAATAACTACTTGAAGAGATTTCAATGAGGATTTGAATAAAATGAAATAATGCCCACAGCAGTGCTTGGCACCCAGACCACACTCAGAAAAATTTCCTTCCTTCCTTCCTGACATGTTAAAACTCTCCCTGACCTTGAGAGGGACCAGGAGGGAAATCCGCTCCTTCCTGTTTTTATAACCAGAATGGGAACAGCACCACTGAATTTCTAGACACACCTGGCCCCTACTGCCAGGTTATGTTTCCCACGCTTCCTGACTCTTCCCTAATGAGGAGCTTAAGCAGGTTGGGTCCCCTGGGAAGAGTGAATGGCAGCAGGATTCCCAAACAGCTGAGCGAGCACATCTATAACAGGAAGAAGTGTTTTATAGATTCACTGAGAAGGGCTATGGAGACCTCCCCTCCCGCACAAATCCCCACACGTCTGATGTGGCAGCTGGCAAATCAAAGGAGCGGCCAGAGGAGCTTACACTGCGCCGATCAGAAACAGCGCTCTGGCCCCCTTTTGTTTTGTGTGTCAGGCACTGCATATGATTTCATTTGGAAAATGTGTACCAAGCCTTTAAAATAAGTTTGCATAACCACCGGCCCACGTCCTTGAGGGTATTTTAAGAGTGTAGGAAGCGGAAGTGGCAGAGGGACTTTCCTGCAGAAATTCTGTATCATGCTCAGACATCCTGGGTTCTCCCCAGCCAGCTTCCTGGAGGCTGACCCACCCTCATGGCAGCCCGAAGTGCTCTGAGGATAACACAGAGGCAGATGTTGCGTGGATCTGGCCCTGTCTCAAGGCCCATGGCTCACCAGGATGACTGAGCCTCCCTCGCAGATAATGCAGTTCTCGGAGGACTCCAGAAAGCCAAGAATAAAACCTCAAGGCCTGGACACTTCCAGGACTTTCCCTGGTACCTCACTGGAAATGTAAACCCCATTAGCTGACAGTGGGCCTCAGAGATGGAGCAGATGGGACCGGCCAGTGTTGGGAAACAGGGGATGTGGGGTAGGGGGTGGAGGAAAGATCCTCTGAAGCAGGTGGGTCAAGGCCTTGGCAATGCATTAGCTGAGGCGGCCGTCAGAGGCTCTTGGATGATAATCCACACTTTGCGACAGAACTGCTGGTTTTCTGGCCCAGCTCAGAGCTAGTGCTCTTTTCTACTGTGACAATGAAGTAAGCAATACAAAATCTGTAACTGGGCCACCAGAGCCTTTAACTGAGAAGGCAGAGTAGCGAGGGTTGGAGGATGAGTTGTGGAGCAATAGCTTGGCACAGCTTGGCGTTAGGCAGACCTCGGTTCAAATCCCCCCTCTGCCAGTGACCTTGAGCAAGTTTCTCAGTCTCTTCAGGCTCAGGTGTTTTCATTCATAAAAGGAGAATCAGGTTGTTGTGAGAATGAATGGCGACAGTCTATATCTATACAAAAAAGGCACTTTGGGATTGACGTATACCCACTACTATATTTGCAAGAGATAATCAACAAGGTCCTAACGTATAACACAGGGAACTCTGCTTAATATTCTGTAATAACCTAAATGGGAAAAGAATTTCAAGAAGAATAGATATATTGGGCTTCCCTGGTGGTGCAGTGGTTGGGAATCTGCCTGCCAATGCAGGGGACACGGGTTCGAGCCCTCGTCTGGGAAGATCCCACATGCTTCGGAGCAACTGGGCCCGTGAGCCACAACTGCTGAGCCTGCGCGTCTGGAGCCTGTGCTCTGCAACAAGAGAGGCCGCGATAGTGAGAGGCCCGCGCACCGCGATGAAGAGTGGCCCCCACTTGCCACAACTGGAGAAAGCCCTCGCACAGAAACGAAGACCCAAGACAGCCAAAAATAATTAATTAATTAATTAATTAATTAATTAAAAATAAATAAATAAATAAAATAAAGGTGAAAAATGTTACCATACATATTTAGGTAGAATTCAGAGTTTTACCATTATTTTTTTAAAAACAAAAAATAAAAATTAAATAGACATTTTAACAAAAAATAAAAATAAAAAAATAAATTTTAAAAAATAGGGGGAAAAGGGCATAGCATAATGTCTGGTGTAACGTATCTACCTAATAAATGATTACAAATATGCTTTTGTAATTCGTCCAATTCTGACTTAGGTCTGGCACAGCGGGGCTGCCACTTTGTTTCTAGTGTGAGTTTTCTCATCTCATTTCAACATTTCACCATGTTTCCATTTTGCCACCCTACCTAGTCCTCTTAGGACCTCCATCCTTTCCCTGAACCGCAGCCTAGGCCTCTGAGAACCACCCTAATCCAGCTGCTCACAAGGACTTTCACATTTCAGCCACAATGATTCACTGTGACAGTGCTTCACCCACATATGGCAAGGCAACCATACTCTGTCTTGGACACCTCCATCATCACATACTGATTGTCTGAACTGGGGCCAGATATCATGGTATCTGTTGCCCACCCGAGCTGAGCTTTTCCATCCGCCCCAGAAGCTCATCACTTACCCAAGAGCAGTGCCTCCCTATTAGGTAGATCCAGACACAGATCTGGTTCCCCTTCCTATGAGCCAGCCATACCTCCAAAGATTGTAGATACATGATGTGGTGAACTCAAGGAGGTGTGTGATAATGCTTGGAGCTGGTCACAGTAGAATTTCTAGCCACCCCTTTGTCACAGTGATCCCTAGGGCTTCTTTCTGCTCTAAAATTGTATGATGGATGATTCTATTGCCTAAGTTACAAAAGCACCAGCAGACAAACCACACCTACTAATTCTCTCCTCTGCCATCCAGCTTTGGTTAACAAGTCCTGGGGGGAAAGGGGGTCACTGAATGAAATGCTCTAGGTATGCTGAAAGTAAGGTGAAGTGATGTAGTGGTGCCAGAAGAAGTTATGCGACCAGTTGGGTTGCCACAGTCAAAAAAGATTCTCACGAAAGCAGAAATATGTAGAGGATATGTTCCTAGCCATCATTCATTCATCCATCCATTCATTCATCAAGCCAGCCAGCTGGCCAGCCACCAAATATGCATCAAGTATTTGCCAGGCTACTTGTGAAAGGGATGCAAAGGTGAATAAAACAAGATGTCTGCCCCCAAGAAGCTCACACATTGTCTAGGATATAGACAATGACAATACAGTGTGGCAACTCTGTGACACAGGAATCTGCAAGTTCTGTGGCAGCACTGAGGATGGACCACTCATTCAGATCAGGGTGGGGGTGGGTAGGTGGCAGCAGCAGGAAGAGATCTCAGAATAGATGACTTAAGCTGGAACTTCGAAGACGAGCAGGAGCTGGCCAAGTAGAAGGCACATGGTAATGACAGCCTTTGCAAAGGCGCACAGGTGTGTGAGAGCATGATGTATTCAAGGATCCAGGGGGAGGTCGATACAGTGATGAGAAAGGGGTTTGTTTTTAGTGAGGAGCAGCAGGAGATGAGCCTAGAGAGGCAGGCAGGGGTCAGACCAGGAAAGGAAGGCTGCATGTTGAGCGGAGGAAGTTCAACTTTATTCCATGGGCCGGGCTGTGAGGAGACACTGGCTTAAGGACCTCTAAACGTGACTAGGGTGGCAATGCGACAGGGCACAGGAGTGAACAGCTATTGGTTTTTGTCTGGACTGCATCCAAGTGTCCTCTCTTAGAGTATCAAGCTTCCCTTCGGGGAATCTCCCATTGTGTGCGGTTGTCTTGGTTGGAAGATGTACCCTGATGCAGTGCAGAAGCTCAGTAGATGTTTATTGCTGTGTAAGTTACCCCATTTTAGAGATGGGGCACAGTAGAGAGTGTAGTCTGGTGATCTCCGTGTCTATCTTACTCTCTTTTTTGTATTCCCAGTGCTTGGCACATAGTAGGTGCTCGATATTTATTGAGTGAATGAATAAACAACAACAAATGGGAGGCATATCCTCTCTAAAAACATCAAGTGAATGCGTTAACTTCAGTGGCCTTTGTTCTCCCATCCATAGAATGACTCCTACCTCCAAAGTGGATCTCCATTAGATCTGGGGGATGGGTGACGGGGCAGACTCTTAGACCTGAAAGAGGACCACTGCTCTGTGTCAGGGTTGTGACTCTTACACTTGGATGCTCCACGCCAGGACAGTAAACAACATCCCCATCAATTAATGCTGAGTTGCATTAATCAGATGCTAGGACACAGAACCAGAAGGAAGGTGAGCTGACCTAGACTGTTTATACCAGTTGCATTATCCTCAACTTTAATCTTTGCAGGGCCGTGGAGAGGAGAGGAGAGGGGAGGAGGGGGAAGACGGGCAAGCAAATAGTGCCTGACACATGTTAGGGGTTCAAAGATATGTGACTAACTTCCCATCTAGCTAGGGTAAGGGCTCAGTCAATGACAGCTTACATTACTCAGTGCTGCTTATCACAACCCTACAAGTAGGCATTCTTACTCTCATGTTAGAGTTGAGGAAACGATCGATTTTCTTAAGGCCACATAGCTTATAAGAAGGAAATTCCAGATCTGAACCCAGGTCTGTCTGACACCAAAGTCCATGCCCTCTCCTCTCCACCCGGCTGCTTCTTTGAAAAGGCAAACAGCACTGGGCACGTACAGAGTAGAGCTGGGTTGACACAATGGGTGCAGGAGTTGAAGAGGACCGCATGTATCAGGGACAGCGAAAGCAGCCATACCCCCTCTGGTGTTGGCAAAATGATGAATTCCAGCATGAGACAGCCAGGTTCCTTCCTCCAAAGGCCATTTTTCACTGAGGTCCATGCTTGCAGCAAGTCTCTTGTATGTGTGGCTCTCTGATCAAAGGGAATCTCCTGAAATAAATAATGAGCATGAAAAAATGGAGATAAATGACTACTGATGCTCTCCTGGAAAGGCGACACTTTCTTGAAGGAAAGTGGTCAGTTTCTAGTTTATTATGTTTCTTTAGCATGCAAAGACTGTTGTCAAGATTCGGGCATTCCAAGACATGGAAACAACCTAAATGTCCATCGACGGATGAATGGATAAAGAAGATGTGGTACATGTATATACAATGGAAGACTACTCAGCCATAAAAAAAGAACGAAATAATGCCATTTGTAGCAACATGGATGCAATTAGAGATTATCATACTAAGTGAAGAAAGTCAGAAAGAGAAAGACAAATACCATATGATATCACGTATATGTGGAATCTAAAAAATGACACAAATGAACGTATCTACAAAGCAGAAACAGACTCACAGACATAGAGAACGGAGTTGTGGTCGCCCGGGGTGTGGGGATGGACTGTGAGTTTGGGGTTAGTAGATGCAAACTATTACATATAGAATATAAAATAGATAAATAACAAGGTCCTACAGTATAGCACAGGGAACTATATTCAATCTCCTGGGATAAACTATAATGGAAAAGAATATTTTAAAATGTATATATTTGTATAACTGAGTCACTTTGCTGTATAGCAGAAATTAACACAACATTGTAAATCAACTATACTTCAATAAAAAATAAAAAATAAAAATAAAGATTCGGGCATGGTCTGAGTGTGAGATCTTCCGATAAGGCTATTCAGGTCTATACACCGTGGCTCTCCTCTTCATTCAGTTAACAAATGTTTATGGAGCAACTA